>NW_011889589.1:91215-105441 GCF_000151845.1 Pteropus vampyrus | reverse complement strand
TCCTATAGTCTATGAATGCAAACAGTTTTACTTCTTCCTTTCAAATCTGTATGACTTCTTTTTTCACTTCCTTAGCTAAAACCTCCAGTACATTGCTGAATGGAAGTGGCGAAAGTGGGTATTCTTGCCTTATTCCTGTTCTTTAGGGAGGAAGTATTCAGTCTGTCTCCATTCAGTATGATAATTGCTGTAGGTTTTTCATAAATGCCCTTTATCAGATTACCTTCAACTTCACTGAGACTATTTATTAGGAATGAGTGTCAGATGTTATCAAATGCTATCAAATTATCAAAAAATGTTATATTTTATCAAATATTAGATTTTATCATGTATTGAGATGATTATATGATTTTTCTTTCTTATTTATGTGGGAGATTATATCCATTTACTTTCAATGTTAAACTAATCTTGTATTTTCAGGATGAATCCTGCTTGATCATTATGTTTTATCCTTTTTATGTAATGTTGTATTCTATTTACTAAATAAAATCAAAAATTTTATGTCTATGTCCAAGAGAGATATTGGTCTATGGTTTTCTGTTCTAGTAATGTTTTCATTTAATTTTGGTATGAGTGTAATGCTGGAAGCATAAAATGATCTGGAATTAGTCCCTCCTTTTCAACTTTCTAGAAGAGCTTTAAAGAATTGGTATTAATTCTTTACGAAATATTTGGTAGAATTCACCAGTGAAGCCATTTTTATGATGGTGTGTGTGTGTGTGTGTGTGTGTGAGAGAGAGAGAGAGAGAGAGAGAGAGAGAGAGAGAGAGAGAGAGATTTTAACTACAAATTCAATTTCTTTAGTAGATATAGGGGCTTTTAAGATCATCTATATCTTCTGGAGTGAGGTTCGACGGTTTGCATTTTTTCAAGATATTTGTCCATTTCAGTGTTAAGCCATCCATGACTTTATGGGACAAACCTCACTTAATACTGATACACTACTTTTTGAAAACACTACTGGATTTGGTTAGCTAATATTTTATTCAAGATTCTTGCAACAACATCCATAAGTTAATATATTTTTCTTTGTGTTACCCATATCTGGTTTCATTATCAAGATTATGCTAGCTCCATATAATAAGAGGATAAGTTTTTCCTCTTTATTATTTTCTGGAATAACTTTTAAAAACAGAAAACAATTGTGCCATGAAAATTTGGTGCAAACTCCCTTGTAAAGCCATCTGGGCTAAATTGGAGAGAGAAAGGAATATTTATACTTGAATTAACATTTAAGTAAATGGATGGCAGATGTAGAGCCACGTTTCTCACCGCTGGAATGGGAGGTTACATAAAAGCAATGGAGGAAGGCTAGAATGACCCATATAGTAAAATAAACATCCATGGGTTCATACTGCTATAAACAAATGATTTAATTGATTGATTAATCATTTAATCAATTCATAGCAAAAGTCAAATATCCCATGCAGAAGAGTTCCAAATAATTTATGGAAATGCTTCACCCTCAAGGGGGTGAAGTGTAACTCTCAACTCCTTAAGCATGATCTATGCATGATGACTTACTTCCAAAGAGTACAGATAGTAAAGGAGGAGGAAAAAAGGCAACTACAGCGTGGGAAAACCTGACAAAATTACTTCATCCAAGTCAACATCAACAGTGAAGTCGTACTGACAGTATGGACCCTTCACGTGCTGTATGAAAATATACTTGTCGTCTGTGGTCTTCTTCCCAGAAACCCATAACCACAATCTATCTAATCATGAGAAAAATATCAGGCATATCCCTATTGAGAGGCTGAAAAACTGAATGATTTTTAATCTTGAAGCCAAATATCTGGGGGGGAAAGGGGTTACCTTTTCCCTTATGGGTTATATTTTTTGTGTTTAATCATCTTCTACAAAATACCTGACCAGTACTCCTCAAAATTATTAAGGTCATCGAAAATGAGGAAAGTCCGAGAAACCATGACAACTAAGAGGTAGCTAAGGAGATATAATATATCAATATTGGTTTGGTAGTTAGAACAAATATACCATGTCAATATACCATAATGGATATACATGTTCAATATGTTTCCCAATAAGGGAAACTGGGTATGGCATAAATGGGAAGTCTGTACTCTCTTTGTAACTTTTCTGCAGATCTAAAATTATTCTAAAGTAATCTAAAAATTAAAGTTTTTAATAAAAATGAAATTAATAGAAATAAACAGGAAAATGTACCCAGAAGAATGCAATGACTGTTCAGTTGAAAATAGCCAGGCAAAAATAGATAGAGCCATAAGAAGTCACCCCATTTATTTCTCTTTACTGATAAGACAGTATCAAATGTATTTCTATCTTATGTTTTAAAGCCCTCAGTAGAAAACCCAAAGCTTCCATCAGTTGATCATTAAAATTTCTAAGTGTCTTTACTGTTCTTCCCAAAATTCTTCTTTACAATCTAATTAAATTCATTATACTACAAACTCAGCTCCCCTTCCCCTGATTTTTTTTTAGTGAAGATACATGTGTGAAGTGTCATACTTTGGGTAAATGCTATAAAAGTACTTGAAGACAATTATAAAAATGACCTTTAATCTTGAGGCTAAATAATGTCTGTTCTTTTACCTTTTCCCTCATGGGTCATATTTTCTGAGTCTTTAATCATTTTTATGATTCCCTTGAACCTCTTATTAGAAAGGCTTATCGGCGAAAGGGAACAAACTAGTTAGCATATTTGCAGCATTTTAATGGCACTCCTAAATTTCATCATGTAGATTTGTCCTTTCCTTAAGCCACACTCAGACTTCTGCAGTTGGAAAAAAAGCCAAAACTTTGCCCTAAGTAGCGGGAATTGTATTCTGTCATTGAAATAGTATCTCTCTCCAAAATAATACTGTTCAAATTGAACATCACTGTAACTTTTCCAAAACCAAGAAGATAGCATTCAAAATGTATGATTTGACCTACCCTGATGCATGCATAGTCAATACTTAGGTTATCACAGATTTCAATAAATAATGAAGGCACTAACTTCATAAAATAGAGCAATTACTTTTCAAAATTCTGGTCTGTTTCTATCTACCAGTGGCTCACTGACCTCTTTTTTTATAACCACTTATCTTGAACAACAGACATGTCTGATGATAAATTCTAATATCACAAGAGTCAATCCAGGTTAATCGATCTGGAAAAAATTATTTAGCTTTCTAAAACCACTTATTATGGGTTTCACTTCACCTTATAAAGTTGACTTACTTATGTCTTAAACTGCCAAATCTCTACCAATGCTCAAGAAGAAAGTGTTAATATGCTAATTTTTTGCATGGCGTCATTTATACCAATTTCTACCTCTTTTACATTTAATTTTCATAACTATTACAGTTAACATGCTTCTCCATTAAACTCATATCTATCACAAACTGAGAATATAATGAAATTCATTAAAATTTGGCCTATAAATCAATTCATATACTTTATTATAATCATGTTACATATGTTAATCCAAATTGGAAGCACCAAATCCATAGTATTAAGCGGTCATTTTTTTCTCATTAGATTTTCACTGTCTCAGATGTCAACATTCCCATCCCTCATTTAAGCTAATTTAAGCAACAAGAAGATGGAAACCTTTGGTCACTTCTGACGAAAGTTCCCTGTTCTTTCCCAGTTTTCATATCTTTTTTTCTCATTGACTACTTTCTGGAAATTCTCCTCTCCCCTAAGATTCCTTTTGTAACAGACATCTTCTGTCCCACCCATAATCCTCAGCTTTTATCATTCCCACTCAGGCCAAGAGCTTCTTATTGCAAGAACCTGTATCTCTTCCTGAGGGATATCTGACTGAAAAAGCATGTTCCGGTGAGAAGGCCAGAAATGCTGAGTGGTTAATGCCTTTAGTTGTAGCCCTTAAACAGTGATGGACAGGAGTTAATGGGTATATACCCTAGGCTTGCTTCTCTCTCTGATGGGACAACCAAGTTGTGTTCTACACAATATCCTAGAGGTCTACCCAGGCATTGAGAAGCCCACAGTGGCCTACAGTGTCAATCTTCTTATTAATGCACTTATTGGTTTCCTTCCTTTCCTAACAACATTCCCTGGGATCATCTGCCAAATGAAAATACCTACACTCTAACTTTTGTCTCAGGGACAACCTAAAAACATGATTTATGTGTCAATATTTCCTTATTTTTCTTTTTCATTCTTATGCCAAATGCAGAAAAGTTAAATCCTCTCGCCGATAATTTAACTGAGTTAAAATATAAGTTATAATCATGAGATGATTTATGGGGATAAATAGTAAGTTCTATAAATTTACAGCTATAATATTAGAGAAAATTTTAATAAGATTCATGATAGCTTGAGCTAAACTTTGCAATCATATTATTAATCTCCTATAGTCAAACATGAGCTTTCTACTTTCATAAACATACACAATGATACTCCTTTACCTTTCCTAGCATAAAATATTTTTCAGAGTATTTGTTTATCCTTTACCACATGGACATTATATCACTAATTTGCATACCCATTTCATGAATTCTAAGATTCTTAGCCTGGCCTCTATAAAATGATATACTATTTTTTGCCATTGAAAAGTAAATGGACATAGACTAAAATTGAAAATAGTTTGATAAAATATCATGTAAAATTCAGTTAACATTTTTAAAAATTAATTTAAAGACAAGCTTTATTTAAAAATTTTGATTAGGCATATGATATGTGAGCATCCATCTGTGCTCTTGCTCTGGGCCACACAGATGTTAGGAGGGACTTGAGGAGTAGGAAGGAATATCCAGATTCTTAAGACACCCCCCCAACCTTCATAGAAACATGCCACTCCCTCCCCCCGCCCAAAAAAAAAGTCAAAGCTAACACCAGGGAACTTGCTAAATTGGATTTTTATGAGAGAATCTCTGTGGAGACTGAAGAAAAATATCTCTCTTTCATTTTATTCTAGGCCCTTGGATTTTTCCTACATAATTTGGTATACTTTTGAGAAATAAGAATTAATCTTCATTTAATATCCAAAAGCATCCACGGAGATGAATTGCTGCATCTCATCATTCACACTGAGAAATTATTCTCTGGAATAATTCATAGGCACACTCACAGCACCAAGAGCTTCTAGAGAAATAATAAGGGAATTGACGATTGTTCTTTATTAAAGTTCTAGAAGAATGAGGTTAGAGGGAACTAGCCTTTGGAGAAAAGTCAAAGAGCAACACATTCTTGCCATCAACTTATTTCCCAGGTCAGTTATGCTTAATAAAATATCTTTTAAAATACATTAGCACTCTTTAGAAATATAAAAACCCATAGGGTTAAAACATTCGTATTACAAAAGGCCCCCACACTGTAGAGTAATGACACTACAAAGTGCTAAAGAAGCAGAAGAGAAAATGGGTCCTCCTGAACAAACCTATTCTATGAATAAGCAATCATCTAGAACTTCCTCCTCTTTCTCTCCCTTAATTGCGTCTATATGCAGATCCAGGTGCCATCTCATATCTGAAATCAACCACCTGTAATGGCAACCGCATCACAAAGTGGACTTAGAAGTCAGGGCAAGGAGTACTTTGAATACCAACATGCGGTTATAAGGAAAAGTAGTAATAGAGCTTTTTAAATCTCTTTAAGACAAGAGCAAATATCAAGGCTAAGTTAGTTTAAAAATATAGTTTTTATTACCATAAATTTGGCGATTAGCAGCCACAAGTATAATTTAACCACAATAGCCCAAATAGTTCAAACACAACTTTCATTATAATATTGTGGATAATATTGTGGCTGAGGAAAGAGAAAACTTAGCTAACTGGAGCAGGAGAGAAGATGACCACAGAAAGATAGACTTGTACAAATTGTACCTCCTCAGGCCCCTCTGAAACTGACATGACCATTCTATATCCAACCTCACTTTTTATTTTCTTCATGTAAAACCCAGTAGGAAAAATTTTGGTCAATGAATCATTTACTATATTAATAGAATAATATATAATATATGGTAGCATGGTTTACAGCTAAAACTTGACTATAATATTAAAAGTAGTATCAATCTATGATTTTTTTGTGTGTATAAGAGATAAGAAACTAACTAGAGAGAAAAAAAATTTAAGTTGATCCTCAGTGTTCCACAATGAATCTAATTTAAATTTCACATAGTAAATGACCGTGACAGTAACTAACCCCTTTCCTCTAGGCTATCTTTAATATCTCATGACAAGAGAGGGAAATATCCATTAGAATTTTTATCATTTAAATGATGACTTATGATTTATTAAAATATTCATGAAGGAAAATCATGCTTTGAAAATTGTTTTGAAAGAAGTATCCAAAGTTTAGATGATGCCTTTTAGTGTATGTATATATACTATAAACAGTATATATACTGTTTCACCTAGAGTAAGACATCAAGTATATAGTGAACTTTAAAATAACCTCTCCAACAGAATGTATACCAACTAGAAATTTAAACAAATATGTATGATGCAGATAAATATCCTCTCTTTTCCTATGCCACACCCCCAAGTCTTGCCTAATATCATTTTTAGGTTACTCTATTCTCTCAGGAAAGCCAACTCTAACCCCCAAGGCTACATGAAGCATCCCTGTGTATTCTTCCTCACATAAAAATCTGCAGCTCCCACATCGCAACTCCCTTCTCAGCAAATCCTAAATTCCTGTTTACTGTCTGGAACCCCTGCAAATATTAGTTAAGCAAAATCTCTCTGAATGGGTTTATGTTTCCATTCTAATCATTAACATCTGATTATCCACATAGTCATTTTTGCTGATCAAATTGTTAAAGTTTAACAGTCATATATTAATATATGTGAGTCATTTCCTTATATCATTATTTAGTGTCATTAAGAAAGTCATGGTAATTTTAAGACACTAAACAAATGAGGAAGATAAATCTAATGCCAGAAAAACACTTATAACTAGCCCTCAGTCTGCCTGAACCACAGTTTTTCTATGCTCAAACTCAAGCCCTTTTCAATTCTAGTATGCCAAGATTCTTTGCTATGCACTTCAAACTAATTAGCTTCTATAGAGTCCTATGGAGGATAACCCCATAGGCATAGACAAAAGTGACTTCAGCCCTTAGATTTCTCATAGTCTGAAACAGGGCATTATAAATAGATCACAGAAATGTAATAAGACATTGTAAATTATTTTTTTAAAGGGAGGTGCAATATATACCAAAAAAAAAAAAAAAAAAATGTAGAGAGCCAGGTATGATTACAACTGTCTGTGGAGGTCAGAATGGCTTCCAAAAAGAAATCACATCTGAGAAGTGTTTTTTAAGTAAAAATTTTATTAACATTTATATATCGATATGGATATATATGTGTATATAGAGAGATATATATGCGTATATATGTGTGTGTGTATATATAATCTTGAAATAAATTATATATTTTTATAATAGCATCCAAAGAGATAAAGAGTATTCAAAAACATTGTAGCATATAACAGGCTGCTGCAAATAGTTGAGGATCACTGGAGCATAAAGTATGAGTAAGCACAGCAAGTGATGAGCCCGGGGAAGCAGCCAGGACTTCAGATGCTCTCCTAAAGCATGCTATACCTATGTGCTGTAAGCAGAAAAGTAAAACAATTAAGCAGTATTTATCCCCTCAGGAAGAGCTCTCAAGCTGACATGCGGAGAATGGATTTGAGTGTTATGAGAAGAGAGAGAGGCAGAGAGACCAATTCAGAGGCTGTTGCAAAAGACCAGGCACTGCTGATAGACTAAGATGTTACTTTGATCGTATGTCATTGCACTCCTCTAATTGGTAACAATAGTTAGAAAGTACTGATATTCCACGCTGCTCTAGGCTGAACTACAACTGCTAACTCCAGAGAAATACAGAAATAGACCTCTATTCCAAAGAGAGGGAAAAAACAATTTTTCTCCAACAGAATTTATTCTCCCCTTAGAGATAGTTTTTGCCATTACCTTTAAGATGTCACTCCACAGTACTAAGTTTCAATAGTTTAAGGTAAGCTGATGGTACTCCCTCCATTTCCAACAACCCCTTCCCTAAAGCACCACTATAGCACATGAAACCGAATGAGACGCCGTTTTAAATTCTTTTAATCAAAAACTTGCTCAATCACTAGAGACAATTCAACAAAAACTGATTTAAAAAGGCAACCCAGGGAGGATTTCTATAATCGGCCTTGTGTTGCATGAGAACAGGAACCATGTTTTCAAACAATCTGAAGTCTCTCCCTCTTTAAGAAATGCAACTGACCTCCACAAATATAGTCAACTGATGTTTGACAAAGGAGCAAATGCAATATAATGGAGAAAGGATAATTTTTTTAACAAATAGTGTTGGAACAGGACATCCACATGTAGAAAAATGAATCTAGACACAGACCTTACATCCTTCATAAAAATAATTGAAAATGGATCACAAATCTAAATGTAAAATGTAAAACTATAAAACTAAAAGATAACATAAGAGAAAACATAGATGACCTTGACTGTAATGATGACAATTTAGATACAACACTAAAGGCATGATCCATAAAAGAAAGAACTGATAAATTAGATTTCATTAGAATTAAAAATATTTGCTCTGTGAAAGACAATGTCAACAGAATTATAAGAAGAATGATAAGAATTATAAGCTAGAGTCTGCAAAAAAATATTTGCAAAAGACATATAAAGGACTGTTATCAAAAATGTACCAAAAAAAAAAAAACCTTGAAACTCAACAGTAAGAAAAACAAACAACCAAAGTAAAAGATGAGCGAAAAACCCTAACAGACACCTCACCAGAGAAGATATACAGGTGGCAAATAAGCATATGAAAGGATGTTCCACATCATAGTAATCAGGGAAATGCAAATTAAAACAATGACATAACACTACATACCTCTAAGAATGGGCAGAATCCAGAATGCTGACAACACCGAATGCTAGTGAAAATGCAGCAATAAGGACTCTTTCAGTGCTGGGGGGAAGACAAAATGGCACAGCCACTTTGGAAGGCAAATTTGCAGTTTCTTATAAAACTAAATATACTCTTACCATACAATCTAGCAATCTCATTCCTTGTTATTTACCCAAAGGACTTAAAAACTATGTTCACATAAAACCTGAATACAGATGTTTATAGCAGCTTTATTCATAATTGCCAAAACTTGGAAGCAATCAAAATGTTCTTCAGTAGGTGAATGAATAAATAAACTTTAGTACAACCAAACAATGGAATATTTTTCAGTTCAAAAAGAAAATAAGCTATCAAGCCATGAAAAGACATGGAGGAAACTTAAATGCATATTACTAAGTGAAAGAAGCCAATCTGAAAAAGCTGCATAATTCCAACTATATGACATTCTGGAAAAGGCAATACTATGGAGACGATAAAAAGATCATCGGTTACCAGGGATTTGGGGAAGGAAAGGTTGAATAGGTGGAGCACACAGGACTTCTAGGGCAGTGAAACCACACTGCATGATATTATAAGAGTAAATGTATGTCATTATAAATTTGTCCAAATCTATAGAATGTACAACACCAAGAGTGAACGCTAATGTATACTATGATGGGTGATAATGAGGTGTCAATGTAGATTCATCAGTTATAACAACTATGCCATTCAGAGGAGGCATCGATAATAGAGAAATTATGATATGTGAAGACAGGGAATAAAGGGGAAAATCTGTGTTTCTTCACTGCGATATTGTTGTGAAACTAAAACTGCTCTAAAAAATAAAGGCTATTAAAACAAAAACAAGCAAAAAAAAAACAAAAAACCTAAAGCTTTTCTAAATGCCAGATCCCCAAAGAAACCTCTATACACTCTGATCTGGTTTCTGTTTTATTTTATTATAGACTATTTTTATTCAGTGGAATTGCCATTAAATTAAAATATCATTGTCTATTTTAAAAACCACTTCTGAAATTCTACATGTTATTTTCTCAAGTTTTTAATCATTTAGAATTTGACTTCTTTGAAATTTTTCGCTTGCTTATATTTGAAGCTTTAAGGACAACCACCTTAATTTTCAGTTAAGTAACAGTTACTAAGCACTACAAGGCACAGTACTAGGAAATTTTGAGTCTCAAAGAACAATAAAACCTAGTTCTTGTCCCAGAGAGCTTAAGATGTATTTGGCAAAACAAGGAAAGCAAACATAATAGTCAATCAAAGTTTCTTAAATATTAATCTAAATCAAAAATGAGTTAAGAAACAACACTTGACGGGATACAATGCAGTAAATAGTTAATTTCCAAACGGTTGAATTAGATAACAATTGTGTTCAGAAAATGAGAGCAATAGGAATGGAGTGATTAATCCGTAGAATTGGCATATAATGGAAAACTCTGATTTGTCATTTTAAAAACAAAAAATAATATCCAATGTTTTCTTCAAAACCTATAAATATTGTCCTGAATTTCATTTTCTGCCTAAAAGAACAATAGTTCTTTGCAATTTAATATTTACGGCTCACAGGTAATGAGTATTCTCCCCCAGACTGAGAAATTCCCCCAGAGGCAGTCTGGGTTGGTAGCCTTCAATGAGAGCCTTACTTCTGGGTCACAGAGAGTCTGGGGTCACATTCAGGATCTGTCCATGTGGTAACTCATCTGCCCACTTCATCTTTCCATCTGGTTTCCTTTGGTTCCCCATAAAGCAATTACAGCATCGTGCTTGGGAAAAGCATTGATTGATCTAAATATATCAATTCTATGATCTACCATATGATCCAGCAATCTTTCTACCAGGTATTTACCCTAAAGACATAAAAATATATATCCAAAAAGATATTTTCACACTGATGTTCATAACAGCATTATTCACGGTGACCAGGACATGGAAGCAACTGAAGTGTCCTACAATAGATGATTGGATAAAAAAGATGTGGTACATATATACAATGGAATATTACTCAGCTAGAAGAAGAGATGAAATACTGCCATTTTTGACAACATGGATGGACCTCGAGATAATCATGCTAAGCAAAATAAGCCAGACAAAAAGAGTTAAAAACTACATGATATCACTTATATGTAGGATCTAAACCTAAAAGCAACAAACAAACATGACAAACAGACTCATGGACATAGACAATAGACTAGTGGTTACCAGAGGGTAGGGGGAAGTGGGAGGCAGATGGGTACAAGAGGTCAAATATGTGGTGACAGAAAGAAACCTAACTATGGACAGCAAACATACAATACAAAATATATATGACTTACTGTTGAATTGTATACTTGAAACTTGCTGGATTTTGTTAACCAATGTCACCATAATTAAAAAAATAAAGATAATGATAAAAAATAAATATACCCATTCTAATTCCCAGAGCTACAAACAATTTTAGTTAAAGCAATATGACCAAATATGCCTATAAAAAATAGCAACCCAAAAGAACTGCATGCCTAGCAAAAATCTTTTTTAGCCCTGGTTGATGGATAGCATCAATTAAGCAATACCCCTTACAATAAAATTAAAATATTGAATAAGTATAAAAACTGAACATTAACTGCCATAGAATTTTAGAATCATGTTCTTGTCTTGAGTCTTTTTACTGGTTTCTACTATACTGTTAACCCATATTTAAGCTCTCATAACTCCATAGTTTGCTATTTTCTTCCTCTAGGTTCTACCAGTTTTACAATTGTAATTACTTTACATGGCATCTCTATTTTGTTCTTTCACTCTTCATAGATAACCTCTCTCACGGAATTTTTCTATGCCTTAAAATGATAAATCTCTTAATCCTCATGGGCATACCATAATAAAAAAAATCACTCAAGTGTCTATGATCTTTGTACCATTGGGTAATATGATTGCTTACGTATAATTATCATACCTTCTGGAAGTTTTCAACACAATTATCAATGTACTGAAATAGACTCAACTGTCTTAGCACTTGCATGTTCCCCAAATATATTGAGGCACTTTTCTCAAGGTCTCCCAAATTTCCAAATCAAAATCCATGGATCAGTGATAATAATAATCTATTCAAGCTAAACTAGGGATTTCATATACATTATTTCTTTTAATCTGTGCAACAACTCTGAAGAGTAGCTATTATTATTTCTGTGTTATCAATTTTAAATAGAGAGTCAAAAAGGTTATATCCCTCTCTCCCTCAAGGTCTCATGCAAATATTTAGTTGGTTCTTGAGGCCATAGCAGGTCTCTCTGCCCCCAACCATACATCTTTTTTACTCTTTTACCACTAGGCTTCTTTTCCTCTTGCAAGTTGACAGTGTGTCATCAAATTGGCATTCAACTTGTCAATAAATTTTGGACTTCCCATGATATTCTGGTGTTATTCTACATAAAATTGGTCAGGTCTAACAGAAAATGATGAAAAATAAAAGAACTTCTCAAAACAATTATGTTTGAGAGCTTATTAAAATTCATTTATTTTGATTTGTTTAACTTTTAGTTCCTTTAGGATTTATGGAAGGTAGCCTGCACAGTGTTTAAGGGAGATTAAACTATAGTCGACTATATCTGGGCCTACATCCAAGCTTACCCACTGTACACCTCAAGCAAGTCTCTTAATAATTTGGAGCCTATCTTCTAGGCTATAAAATGACTAATGTTGCCTTGATGGTTATACAAAATAACCGTGCCCGAGACATAGCAAGTACTTACAATAAGAGAGTCCCTGGTATGATGATGGTGATGATGATTCCCACAGTACAGAAATGCATCTTTCTAAAGTAGAAATTTAGTCATTTCACTCACCTACTTAAATCTTTCAAGGTGAAGTTTTAATTTCTTAGTGTGGCACATAAGACCTCTCATGATATAGCCACTGCTTCCTCTTCCATGCTCTGCTCCTTCTGCCAATTGTGGAGCACTCCCAAAAGTTCTCTCTTATTCCTCTGTCTTCTGACTGGACTCCACATATCCTTCAACCTCAAGTCAGACATTAACTCCTCCATGGCCCATGCTCCACCTACACAACCCTCAATCTAAGTTTGCTTTCTCTCCTACTGTTACCATCATACCCCATGCAAGCCTATAGCATAGCGATGATCATTTATCCTCTGGGGTTCTAATCCCAGTTTATTCGATTACTTCTCTCATTAAAATTAAGTTCTATGTTGAATGATTAAAAAGTACACTCAATGATACAGGCAATTTCCCCCTGAAATTTAGACTGATATTACCAATCTTGGTTACACTTTGGCTACCAAATAGACATTAGGCCATAATGCATTTAAAGTGCAGATATTGCATTTATTCTTTAAAAAAAAAATGTTCAAATATTAGAACGAAAGCAAGAAAAATCATTTTCATATGAATATTATCAAAACATTTTCACTATTTTGTCTTCAAAGTTAAATGTGAAAAAAGTCTAACATAGTTTCATCAGAATTAAAAATGAGTATGGGATACCAGAAGTAACTCAACTTAAATAAAATTTTAAGAAGTCTTTTATCCTCTATAGTACAGTTTCACTTATTCAATATTTTCCTATTAACCACTATGGATAAGGATTTACTATTCTCTCTAGAAATTGTCACTGACAATTTCCAAAGATGTAATTTCTTATACAGTGATGAACTAAACATAGGATGGTACACTCTTGAACTCTGGGTTTCTGTTCAAGAAAGTTATTTTTTTAAATATCCATTATCAGGCAAAATGAAATTATTTAGACTATTTGATGGAATGGCTTAAATGTAGTTCCATTCGATCATTTCCAATAATAAGAAAAGCAATTGATGACTTGAGTTTGGGCAGTGAAGAGTACAAAGATCCACTTGTTAAACCAGTCATTGAACTCAGATGGGGAGAAAATGATAAATCTGTTAATTTAGTATTTTCTAAAATATTCCAAGATGCTTTTCTGAGATGTCCTCTTCTTGTGAAATGGAATTCCATGGAGCTTGTTGAATTTTTCACAGAAAGTCTTCTCTCCACTAAGGAAATTAAATCTACTCCTTTCTATATTAAAAGTGAGAATAAGTATCATAGCAGACAACTCTATCTCAAAAACCATTTAACAGTGATCATTCTGGTTAAATGTATGTGTGCATCATATATTTATTTTTATATTTTTATTCTATTGATAGTATAAATACTAATATCACAGAGCATATAAAATATATATTTGGATATCTTATCATCATTTAGGAAGATTCATATGTGACCTATCAAAGAGTATCAAGTGAATCCTTAATTTTAAAAAAGCTGTATGTTCTTGAGTTTATCTTTTTATTAACATATTGCTGTTCCAGTCTCTAATCATGACCTCGCTCTTGTTAAAATAAATTCTTTTATTTCCTCTA
>NW_011889589.1:88777-91165 GCF_000151845.1 Pteropus vampyrus | reverse complement strand
CAGTTTATTCGATTACTTCTCTCATTAAAATTAAGTTCTATGTTGAATGATTAAAAAGTACACTCAATGATACAGGCAATTTCCCCCTGAAATTTAGACTGATATTACCAATCTTGGTTACACTTTGGCTACCAAATAGACATTAGGCCATAATGCATTTAAAGTGCAGATATTGCATTTATTCTTTAAAAAAAAAATGTTCAAATATTAGAACGAAAGCAAGAAAAATCATTTTCATATGAATATTATCAAAACATTTTCACTATTTTGTCTTCAAAGTTAAATGTGAAAAAAGTCTAACATAGTTTCATCAGAATTAAAAATGAGTATGGGATACCAGAAGTAACTCAACTTAAATAAAATTTTAAGAAGTCTTTTATCCTCTATAGTACAGTTTCACTTATTCAATATTTTCCTATTAACCACTATGGATAAGGATTTACTATTCTCTCTAGAAATTGTCACTGACAATTTCCAAAGATGTAATTTCTTATACAGTGATGAACTAAACATAGGATGGTACACTCTTGAACTCTGGGTTTCTGTTCAAGAAAGTTATTTTTTTAAATATCCATTATCAGGCAAAATGAAATTATTTAGACTATTTGATGGAATGGCTTAAATGTAGTTCCATTCGATCATTTCCAATAATAAGAAAAGCAATTGATGACTTGAGTTTGGGCAGTGAAGAGTACAAAGATCCACTTGTTAAACCAGTCATTGAACTCAGATGGGGAGAAAATGATAAATCTGTTAATTTAGTATTTTCTAAAATATTCCAAGATGCTTTTCTGAGATGTCCTCTTCTTGTGAAATGGAATTCCATGGAGCTTGTTGAATTTTTCACAGAAAGTCTTCTCTCCACTAAGGAAATTAAATCTACTCCTTTCTATATTAAAAGTGAGAATAAGTATCATAGCAGACAACTCTATCTCAAAAACCATTTAACAGTGATCATTCTGGTTAAATGTATGTGTGCATCATATATTTATTTTTATATTTTTATTCTATTGATAGTATAAATACTAATATCACAGAGCATATAAAATATATATTTGGATATCTTATCATCATTTAGGAAGATTCATATGTGACCTATCAAAGAGTATCAAGTGAATCCTTAATTTTAAAAAAGCTATATGTTCTTGAGTTTATCTTTTTATTAACATATTGCTGTTCCAGTCTCTAATCATGACCTCGCTCTTGTTAAAATAAATTCTTTTATTTCCTCTATCTGACTCTCATCTGTTAAATCTAAATATACTGATTGATAAGTTAGTCATTTTTATGGCAAAATGAGGGTCAGCTTCTATGTTGTAGAATAAATACCCACTTTAGTTGAGAGAATTTTCCCACCATAAGCATCAACAAGCCTTTCCAGGAAAAAAAAAAAAAAGTTCAAGCACTCAGGGAAATTTATGATAACGATGATATTGACTTTTTTTAATCTGTAAATATGTCCAGTTCTCTCCATCTAATCCTAAGTGTCATCCCAGCTTGCCTGGACTGCTGAAATCACTTTCTGCGTGATTTACTACCACATACTCTGGGTTTCTCAAACAGTTTGCACATTGTAACCCAATCATGCAAAATCAGTATGTCCCCCTCTCCACTCCAGCTTCATCCTCCTATAATTCTCAATGGTTTCCATCACCTGTGTATATAGACCAAAATTCTTAACATATCCTGTCATTGCATTGTTTACCCCTGCCTCTCTCTCCAACTTCATTTGACCCTTACTCCCCTTACTTTACATGCTTCAACTGGCCTTTCTGTAGTCTTTCCACTTCTCTTTGCTATCTCCCATCACCAATTCCAAATGTTCATACAACTCCCACATTGGATCACATGCCCACCATGTGACAGATAGAGATGAGAGGAGGAGAAGAGCTGGATCTTAATATTTATAACAAATATAAGGAGCCATCACTATGGACTGAGAGAAATTAGAGTCATCATCAAGCTGAACAGGGAATCCTAAGGGTAAGTTCTAAACTGTGCTAGTTTTAAGAAATGCATGCTAGCTGGTTCCAATAGACTCATGTGACTACTGCAGCCCCAGGTGTCTTCCAAGGCACCAGGCTCCTGGCAGGCTCCCAAGAACTCAGGCCCCTGGCCCACCACATCACTGGCCAACTCTCATTGCTTTGGGCTCCCAGCAGGCTGAAAACTATAAGACAATGGAGAAAGAAATTGAAGAAGACAGAAATAAATGGAAAAATATCCCATGTTCATGGATCAGAAGAATTAATAGTTAAAATGATCAATAATAACCAAAGTGATCTACAGATTCAATGCTATCTTCAAGATTCAAATGGCAATTTTGATAGAAATAGAAAAAAACAATTCTAAAATTTGTATGGATTTCATTCTTTTTATGGTCAAGTA
>NW_011889589.1:86088-88727 GCF_000151845.1 Pteropus vampyrus | reverse complement strand
CTGTGCTAGTTTTAAGAAATGCATGCTAGCTGGTTCCAATAGACTCATGTGACTACTGCAGCCCCAGGTGTCTTCCAAGGCACCAGGCTCCTGGCAGGCTCCCAAGAACTCAGGCCCCTGGCCCACCACATCACTGGCCAACTCTCATTGCTTTGGGCTCCCAGCAGGCTGAAAACTATAAGACAATGGAGAAAGAAATTGAAGAAGACAGAAATAAATGGAAAAATATCCCATGTTCATGGATCAGAAGAATTAATAGTTAAAATGATCAATAATAACCAAAGTGATCTACAGATTCAATGCTATCTTCAAGATTCAAATGGCAATTTTGATAGAAATAGAAAAAAACAATTCTAAAATTTGTATGGATTTCATTCTTTTTATGGTCAAGTAGTATTCCATTGTGTCTATATATACCATCTCTTCTTTATCCATTCGTCCATTGATGAACACCCTGTTTGCCTCTATATCTTGGCTATTGTAAATAATGCTGCAATGAACATATAGGCAAATGTCATATGATTTCACTTACATGTGGAATCTAAAGAATAAAATAAACTAACAAACAAAACAGAAACAAACTCATAGATACAGAGAACATTTTGATAGTTGCCAGATGAGAGGGTGGTTGAGGGGATGTAAAAGGGAAAGGGATTAAGAGGTACAAATTAGGAGTTATATAATAATCATGGGGATGTAAAGTATAGCAAAAGGAATATAGTCAATAATACTGTAATAAATATTCATGGTGTCAGATGGGTACTAGATTTATCAGGGTGATCACTTTGTAAGTTATATAAATGCCTAATCATTATGTTGTACACCTGAAACTAATACAATATTGCACATCAATTAATTGAAAAACAAAAATACTATTTAAAAAATTTAATTTAATTTAAAAGAATTTGTATGGAACTACTAAAAAAAAAAAAAAACAAATAACCAAAACAATTCAGAGAAAGAAGAACCATTTTGGAGGTGTCACACTTCCTGATTTCAAACTTTATTGCAAAGTTATGGTAATCAAAACAGTACGATGTTGATATAAAAGCAGATACATACACCAATGGCACAGAATCAAGAGCCCAGAAATAAATCTATGTATATACAATAAAACTAATATTTGGCAAGTTAGCTAAGTATACTCGATGGGGAAAGAACAGTCTTTAAAGAAATGATCCTGGGAAAACTGGATACTCACATGCAAAAGAATAAAATTGGACCACTATACTATATTACATCATCAACAAAAATTAACTAAAAATGAATTAAAGACCTAAATGTTAGCCCCAAAACTGTAAAACTACTAAAGGAAAACATAAAGGGAAAGCTCCTTGATGCTGATATTGGCAATGATTTTTGATATAACACCAAAAGTGAAGCAACAAAAGCAAAAATAAACAAGCAGAACTATATCAAACTGAAAGGCTTCTGCACAGCAAAAGAAACAATCGATAAATTGAAAAGGCAACCAATGTAATGGGAAAAAATATTTGTAGACTATTTATATAAGAGGTTGATTTCTAAAAAATATAAGGAACTCATACAATAGCAAAAAAAAAAAAAAAATACAGAATCCAATTTTAAAATGAGCAGAGGGCTTGAATATATTTTTTCCAAGGAAGACATGCAAAAGGCCAAAAAGTACATGAGTTACTCAACATCATTTATCATTAGGTAACTGCAAATCAAAACTGTAATAATATATCACCACACACCTGTTGGAACGGCTATTATCAAAAGACAAGAGATAACAAGTGTTGTCAAGGATGTGAAGAAAAGGAAGCTTTGTACACTGTTGGTGGGAATATAAATTTGTACAGCCACTACAGAAAATAGTATGGAAGTTCCTCAAAAAATTAAAAATAGAACTACCATATGATCTAGCAATCCCACTACTAGGTGTATATCCGAAAGAAATGAAATCAGTATCTGAAGAGACATTTGCATCCCCTTGTTCACTGCAGCATTATATGCAATAGCCAAGACACAGAAACAGCCAAAGTGTCCAGCAGACGAATAAAGAAAATGTGGAATACATATATATACACATAAGAATATTATTTATTCGTGTATAAAAAAAGGAAGGAAATCCTGCTATTTGCTACAACACGGATGGATCTTGAGGGCATTATGTTAATGAAATAAGACAGATAGAAAAGTACCGTATGATGTCAGTTATATGCAGAATCTAAAAAAGCCCAACTCATAGAAGAGAAATAGAGTGTACAATGGTGGCTGAGGGTAGGGGAGAAGGGGAGATGTTTGTCAAAGGATACAGACTTACT
This sequence comes from Pteropus vampyrus, assembly GCF_000151845.1. NCBI lineage: Eukaryota > Metazoa > Chordata > Mammalia > Chiroptera > Pteropodidae > Pteropus > Pteropus vampyrus. Next base: position 86,439 of record NW_011889589.1, on the reverse strand, counting down.
GCTATAAGATTAATAAGTTCTGAGGATCTAATGTACAGCATGGTGACTATAATTAACAATTCTGTATTATATATTTGAAAGTTAAGAGAGTAGATCGGAAGTGTTATCATCACACACACACACACACACACACACACACACACAAAGTAATTATGGGAGGAAATGAGGATGTGAACTAATGTTATTGTTGTAATCATTTCATAATATATACATGTATCAAATCATCACTTTGCTTTATTACATATAACATATATTATATGTCAATAATATCTCAATAAATCTGAGCAGGGGAATGCATTCTCCCTGACATCATCTATCATGGCTTATAGTTTAAAAGTCATAATGCAATCT
>NW_011889589.1:73016-86038 GCF_000151845.1 Pteropus vampyrus | reverse complement strand
GATGTGAAGAAAAGGAAGCTTTGTACACTGTTGGTGGGAATATAAATTTGTACAGCCACTACAGAAAATAGTATGGAAGTTCCTCAAAAAATTAAAAATAGAACTACCATATGATCTAGCAATCCCACTACTAGGTGTATATCCGAAAGAAATGAAATCAGTATCTGAAGAGACATTTGCATCCCCTTGTTCACTGCAGCATTATATGCAATAGCCAAGACACAGAAACAGCCAAAGTGTCCAGCAGACGAATAAAGAAAATGTGGAATACATATATATACACATAAGAATATTATTTATTCGTGTATAAAAAAAGGAAGGAAATCCTGCTATTTGCTACAACACGGATGGATCTTGAGGGCATTATGTTAATGAAATAAGACAGATAGAAAAGTACCGTATGATGTCAGTTATATGCAGAATCTAAAAAAGCCCAACTCATAGAAGAGAAATAGAGTGTACAATGGTGGCTGAGGGTAGGGGAGAAGGGGAGATGTTTGTCAAAGGATACAGACTTACTGCTATAAGATTAATAAGTTCTGAGGATCTAATGTACAGCATGGTGACTATAATTAACAATTCTGTATTATATATTTGAAAGTTAAGAGAGTAGATCGGAAGTGTTATCATCACACACACACACACACACACACACACACACACAAAGTAATTATGGGAGGAAATGAGGATGTGAACTAATGTTATTGTTGTAATCATTTCATAATATATACATGTATCAAATCATCACTTTGCTTTATTACATATAACATATATTATATGTCAATAATATCTCAATAAATCTGAGCAGGGGAATGCATTCTCCCTGACATCATCTATCATGGCTTATAGTTTAAAAGTCATAATGCAATCTAGAGCATATTAGCCCACCTTGCTCCATGCACATCCCTGACTCAACATGAGCATAGCAGGCCCACTGTCAGAATATGGGACAATATGTCATAGTCTGTAGAGCCCACACGACAACGGATGGGGTTAAATGGTTCTAAATGAACTTTGAGCTGCTGAGAATATTATAGCATTTCCAAGGAAGGATACCTGGCAAATTCTGCAGTAGGGGTCATGTTGTCTATGGTTCTAGCCAAGACTGAAAAATGTTCAACCCAGATCCAGCTCTGGGAGTCACCCTTCCTGACAAAAGGAATGTACTCATGGGACTCCTTTCATCAAGACAGGTCAAAGTGCAGAGAGCTCAAGAGCAGAAAGCAGTCAGAGAGAAGGCAAAGATAAGTTTCTGAGTACTTGCTTATCGCTTGAGGTTTTTGATCTATAAGGTCATATCAGATTTGTGGGCCCAAACCATGTTTCTTAATAAAATAGATGAAACTAGAATAGAAAAATAAGTGAGTACATTGTGTATTATAAAAATATTATCTCATGAACTCACTTTTGTTTCATTAACATATGTACAGGTATTCCTGCAATGAATTACAATGTAAAATGTGTTTCTTGGTGTGAATCACAGTGAAAAGTGTTTGAAAAATACTGTTTTAGCAAACAAAGAAAAAACAAAGGTCATTAGTAATTAATAGCAGGCATTTTAGAAAATGCTTCTTTACAAACACCACAAATAAAGACAAGGTATTTAAAGTAAACTGTGGAAGATCTGGATCCTGGTCAAACTTTGATTCATTATATTAGTGAAAAAGCACCTGAATTTTCAATGCAGGGCCTGAGAACTGGTGTTATTACTACCATTGTGGTTGTAGCAACAGCAATTATCTCTGAAATGACTGTGCTGGTTTTTTCCAGAAAGAACAGAATGGCAATGCATGTGAAGGCTGAGGTAAAGGAGATGGGTAAGATGCATAGGGAACTCAATACGTAACTATTATAATCTAAAAATTAACTATAGGAAGAAAAATTAGCAAATGGACTCAGATTACAAATGTGTTAACATGAGACAAAAGGAAGATCTTTGAGGATTACTATTTTATTAGTTAACATCATGTATCTGTAATGGTGAACCCACACTCAAAGTATAAGTAGCATAACATTAGATTTACCAATTTTAAAATGACCACAGGTGTCTTAGACAGATCTAGGTTTTTAATTGCATAGTTAAAATTATTTACATGTAACATTTAAGAGTTTACATTAAATATGCTTCTAAAGTAGAGTCTGAATTACTACTGTCTCATTCATTTGTGCCTGAAAGCTGCCTTTCTATTTACTTTGTCTTATGCATATAAACATTTTGGGTGAAATATTAAATAATACATTTTTAGGAAGGAAGGAAAGAGAGAAAGAGGGAAGGAGAAAAAGGAAGGAAGGAAGGAAGGAAGGAAGGAGGAAGGAAGGAAGGAGGAAGGAAGGAAGGAAAGAAGGAAGGAAGGAAGGAAGGAAGGAAGGAAGGAAGGAAGGAAGGAAGGAAGGAAGGAAGGAAGGAAGGAAGGAAGGAAGGAAGGAAGGAAGGAAGGCAGGCAGGCAGGCTGGCTGGCTGGCTATGAGTAATTAGATATAAAGAACTGACCATTTTTCACAACTTCCACAAAAGGTATGTAAGGAAGTGGTAACTTGGTTTAGAATGGCATGTGTCAGAAATTGCATGGAACATAGGAATAATTCAGATCAAGAAAAAATATTCAGAAGCAGACTTGAATAAACTGGCTAAGAGCTGGGGGCTTTTTGGTTGTTAATAGTTCCTTAGGAAAGGGAGCTTGGAATCATACTGTGGTAGAAAAGCTGTCTTAAATTAACCGCATAAACAGAGTTCTCATCTACAGTGAGGATTCAGGCATTCTCCACTAGGTTTTTCTATTGTCCCCAAAAAGTTCTCAGTTAAAAACACTCCTCTAAATACAGCCACATATAGAGAGATAAGATGGAGAGATCCCTCCTGACTTTTGCAGTCAAAACCCAGATAAGCCATCACAGTAGACAAACCAGGCACTGAGCCCCAATTATAGAAACTCTGCCTAGCCACACAAATGTCTATGTGGGTAAGCCACATGAGTTACAAATGCACCTAAACATAAGAAAATTTATTCATCCACCTTTAACAGCTCAGAAAATTCAAGCCATCAACCACAGGAAGTCAGGAAATTAAGTAACATGCCTGTCCGTTTTATCACCATAATTTCAGATGTCACACTGAATCATCCATACATCCAAAAGCAAAGTTGTGAAGTTCTTACAGAACTTTATGCAGTTCCCAAAACATTTATTATCGGTCTACCTTTATGTTCATTTTTATCAAAATTTAAATGAATGATTATCATGTCACAGAAGTGATTTGAATTCTAACATATAAGATCAGTAAGACACCGTAGATTTTCATACAAATTAGAAAAACTGCTTCGTCTACCCTATTTCTAGACAAGAATTTTTAGCTGTGTTCTATACTTTCAGCCTATTTAAAAATCAAACTATTTTCTCATTTTCCTTTTTTGTAACAGCTTTGTGTGTCTATAAGAAACCAAAATGACTGTGAAATTCTAAACCCCCAAACTAGACTTTACAAAGGTTTCATCTGCAGCCCTTGACCTCAAACACACACTTCCTAATCAGGGATGGGTCAGACTTCTATATGATTAGGAAATTTCAACAAGAAAAATCAGGAAAACCAGCAATTTAGCTTCAAACAAAATAAAATTAATTAAGCTGCTTTTTTCGACACTTCATTTTTGTGGTATCCTATAGATGGAATTTTGTCTGATATTGATCATGCTCTTTGTATCTCACCGATAAAAATGCTTATTTCTTTTTTATTTTATATCACATCTTCCACAGTAAAGAAGTTTACCTTTCTAGAACCACCTAGATTAAAACAATTTTTATCTTTTTTTAATTATCATATTTCTTTACCAGAACTTCTTCCTAGGGTATATCTAAACCTGTAAAACTAATAATTAACTGAAAGTTAATTTTAACTATGCAATTAAAAACCTAGATCTGTCTAAGACACCTGTGGTCATTTTAAAAGATTAAAAGATTATTTTATTATTGTATAGACTAAATAGCACCCAACTTCACTTATTAGAAACTCAGAAAAGAATGGATGCATTAATTCAAATTAGCACTTTAGACTTCATAAATTAAAATATAACTTCATTTTCCCATAAACTCCTAAACACTCTGTAGAGAAATTTGCCGTTTTTTTCTCTAAACTCCATTGGATCATTTCACATAGATTTAGGCTTACCCAACTGCATACAGTTCTGTCTTCCTTATTTAGGAACCATGCTCATGTTTATAGTAAACTTTTGATTATCTATTCCAATGAAGCAATGCAGAGGTGTGAATAACCAGAATACAACTTCTGATTTTTCATTAATTGACTTTTCTGAATCACTTGGACTAATATTAAAATGTGCTTCCATTAATTTAAAAAAGGAATGTTAGAGTAAGTTTCAGAGAGGTATGCTAGATTTTAGGAGAGACGTTAATCCAGGATGTAACTTTGCTTCCTATAACAACGGTCCCCAATATTTTTGGCACCAGGGACTGGTGCTCCTGTGAGAATCTAATTAGCCTGATGATCTGAGGTGAGCTGAGGTGGTGATGCTAGCGCTGGGGAGCAGCTGCAAATACAGATGAAGCTTCACTCGCTGGCCCACTACCCTCTTAGTGTGCAGCCTGGTTTTTAATAGGCCTCAGACTGATACTGGTCCACAGCCTGGGGGTTGGGGACCCCTGGTCTATAATACTCAAAGTGAGAGAAAAACTCATAACTCCATATTGAATGTATAAGTATCTACTATTGCTTTGTTTATTCACCTTCAAAAACTCACGATTAATAGAGTCTGAAAGTTTGTATTTTTGCTACAAATTAGCTGTCTGTAAAGTATTAAAATATTGTTGAACATATTTGCACTGGGGCTATATAGCATAAACAAATTAGTGGTTCCTATCAGATGGTTCAGACTTCAAAAGGCTTTGTTGCTTTACTTTTTGTTTCCCCGTGGCATTTCGAAGACAAATGGTCTACATGATTATTCATGGTTTGAAGAATACTTTTGTTCAATGAAGTTTGTAGATGAAGCAATGAAGCCAGTTCTTAACTAGACTTTCATGTGTCATCCATTTCTCTTCATCAAAAGTTTATTTTCTACTGTTATATGCAAATTTATAACCTCTATTAAGCAGCTTCTATTTCAAAAACCTTGGGCGAGAAATTTCAAAGCATGCATAGTGAATATCTGCGTTTGACTGCAAAAAGGTAGCAAATTCTATTCTTTTACCTTGAAGTTGTAAAAATTTCAATGGACTTTGAAAAAGAAATATAATCAAAGTTTATTATACTGCTGGAAACAAAAAACAATCAATATCTGTATTTACAACTGAACAAATAAAGTCTAGACATTTTTAAGTGAGTATGAGCAATTTAGTAAGCTATTTAGAAACAGTAATGAAATGCAGAGTAGGCAGGCACTCTACTTCCTAATTCCCTTATATAGAAAACCACTGTCAATAACAGTTTTTATTAAAAATGGAATTCCATCATTAAAAATTTTTATTTTGAAATGCCACTTATGCTAAATGTAGCAAAAATTATGATTTTGCTTTAAAATCTTTATGTCCTTCCACTGAGTATATAGACTATAGATGTCACTGACAAATAATTATCATTCAGAATATAACACAAGTTAATTGACTATAATTTTTTAGGGATTAAGTTAGGTAGTATGCTCTTCATTATTTGAGGACAAAGAGGTCTGGGCAGATTTTCTATGATAAAAGAAAATCTGGCTTCAACACTTTTTCTTTCTTAATTAATTAATTAACTGATTGATTAATCCAAGTTTTGAAAAGTTCTTTGTGTTATAGTTTTTGTTTTGTGCTATTAGAGCTAAGATTAAATATTTGATGCCTATAAGTACTAATAAATATCACCCTGAGTAAAGGTTTGTATCTAATAAACACAGATTAAGTACCTAAACAAAATTGGTTACTTAGAAAATGCAATTGCTCTTTGTAGAATTTCTACAAATTCTAGGAACATTGTTATAATTATCTCACATTTGAGAAAAGAAAAATTAGAGTCTTACCAAATATTCTGACTTTGAATAGTTTGCTTTTGGATTCTAATTTACTAAACTTTCTCTCCCTTCATACAATAAAGCAATTGAACCAATGATATTTAGAATTCACTTCTCTGAACTAGTACAGAAAATAATAGGCTGGTGATAAATAATCAGCTACTTCTAATAGATCAATCTTAAGGAAAATAAAACAATGAGGAGGAGATCTGCTTCTATTTAATAGGCAAGAAACACGATAGAGCCTGGGAATAAGATTGGCCTTATTTGATTGGCATATCCTTCCTGTTCAGACAATGACGTGAGACCTGACTCAGTCTTGGAAACCATCTATGGACAAGGCTTCTGAACAGAGACCCCTGCTCATGGACCACATCCATCTCAAGAAAGCAGCCATAAACTGTGGGAGCATCTTGTCCTGAGACAGAAGAGAAAGAGAAAGGAAGATATTGCTTGATACCACTTATTTCTTTATCTTCTCCACCCCATAATTTGTTTCTTAGCCCACCTTTTAAAAACATATATATAGGGATCAGAGAGCTCATTTTGACAGCTACCTGTAGGTGATTTTGGAAAAAGATAAAATAAACCACTTCTTCCTTCTTTAGTTACTCTGGTTCATTTAGAGGCCTTCTAAAACAATTGTCAAGGGTAATGAACTTTTAAGATGAGAATAAATCAAGTCAAACCCAGCATTACTACCAGGAAAAAAACTCTAAGCAAGTGTTCCACTTACAGATTTGTGCTGTACTGTTGTGAGACTTAAATAACAATCCACACAGAGGACTTAGAGAAATAAGCCCATAATAAATGTGAGCTGTTAGCATTAGTAATACTGGTTAACATTTCTATCATATATTATAGGATATTCTCAATCTTACTTATTATGTCATCCAATCTTCACAGTAAACTTCAGAGACAACTAATACTTTCCATTTATGGATTTAAAAAAATCTTTCCAGGTTAAGTAACATAAATTCCACAGCACTTTCCACACACTTTAAATTATTTCATCTTTCATCTTTAGGATAAAGGTCAGTTCCTTTACCATGGCATAAAAGGGAATCTGACCCCTTAAGTTCCGTCAGAGTAACTTCTGTCATGGTCCCACACACACTCTACACCATGTCACATCCCTTTCCTCCAATACAAGTTTTTATAGAATACATATTGAGTAATCATTATTTCCAAGCTTCTTTGATTCTGTAGAACTTGATTGGGCAGGCAAAGGTTCTGAGATGATCTTGGATCTAAATTTTTAAACCCCATCCTTTGCATAGGTGGTTTCTTCTTCATTAAACATCTCCCCTCTAGTCTACTTCCTGTCCATCTGGAAGAGTCCTACTCATTTATCATGATTCAGTTCAAGCATCCTTTTTCCTAAAAGAAACCATCTTTAATTGTTCCTTATTAACCTTCTCCAGAGACAGTTTGCCTTTCAGTATTCACTCTTTCACAAATTTGATCACATGACCTTAAACTTGATCTGCTCTTACCCTTCCATTTAGATACTGAAAGAGCACTAATAACTATTTCTCATTCATCTCTGAAAGAATGTACACAAGTAATAAGCAATAGACAGAATCGTAAACCCAATATTTCTGAATCCAAGTTCTATACTTAAAAGATACTTGTGGAGTACCCCCACTATTATCTAACTTTGCTACTAAACACTGGAGATAGAGAACTGAAGAAGCCATTACTCACACCCTGAAAGACAAATATATACATGCTGTCATATCTCAAGAAAGGCAATTATTATAAAGCTATTAGACACCTTATTTGAAATAGTCTTCCTGGCTTATGCAATAGCTAGCTCAGAGTTCCCTGCAGTGAGGAGCCAGCCTTTGTCTTTCTGTCTATACACCTGGTGGTAAAATCCTGAACTTTAATTCACCTTAGTAAAATCATTACACAAGCAAAGATACACAAAGAAAAACTGCAGTTTTACAGAATACATAATTAGTAATCATTATTTCAAAGCTCCTTTGACTGTATAGAACCTGATTGGGCAGGCAAAGGTTCTGAGATGATCCTGGATCTAAATTTTTTAAAGTAAAAAATAAATAAACAAACAAATAAATAAATAAATTTTTAAAGTGTTGTTCAGATAATTATTATATAATAAAACATTATATGAAGTCACAGAAATTGATTGTGTTTTCTAACAATGCTCTTTATGTCATCAGTCTAATCTAGCAACTCTTTGGATTTTTTTTTGCATAATTAAAAATAAGTATATTTTATTTGGAGTCATTAATGAATTAAATATAAATATTACAACTAAAAGCTACTGAAAGAAAGCAAAACAGAACACACAAATTCTTCTCTTGTTGAGGGTCAGAAAAATTGCAATCAATTCTGCAGAGGCTCCACTCTGAGACTTGAAGCATGATTGAGTTAGATTGGATCTTTTATGTCTGTGAGTGAAATATCTGTGTATTCATCGGGGAGATGCCAGCAGGCCCATCAGCTGAAAATGCCTCTGCACAGGCCAGGCATGACAGTGCCTTCCCCCAGGTCTGAAATGTTCACCACTATAGCTTACCTATCAAATGGAGGAACAGGCTCTTGGGAAGTAGGTTGTCAAATGTACTCGGGTTAATTGAAGAGAACTCTCTAATGCTCTCCTTCTCTAAAAGGGTATAAAAAGTTTGGAGAAATGCAAGGGAAAAAAGGGGGTCAGTAAGAAAGACAATGAAAAGAGAAGAAAAAGCAATCTCAATATTATTTAAGACCTGCCCTGCCACACACACACAAAAAGCCACCCTTTTCAATCTTCTATTTTAAGTGCCTCTAGAAATAGAAAATAAATATTCCATTTGAGCTTATTATGATATGAATCTTTTTCTAGCTATAATAAAAGTTTTCTTCTACTCAGTCTTTACTACATCATAAGAATATTGCATTTTTCTATATGCTGCCTGGAAACTGTTACAAACTCATTTTAAGAACTTATTTTAATCCAGGAATCATGTCTAATTTTAATTAACATGTATTAAGTGCCTGCTTTGTACAAGGCACTGTGTGCTAGGATCTGTGGAAAATATAAAGATCAACTAATACAAGGGAGAGGTTGAAGAGGAGGATGAAGAAAGTACATTCAACGTGGAAATGTGATTTACATTAAGATAATATTAAGTTCAGTGACTTAACCCAACAGAAATTTACTTCTCACTTATATCAATCTAATGCATGTTTTATTGGTCTGCCAAAATCTTTTCCTCCATGTGATGATTTAGGGACTTAATCACCTTCTATCTTATGGCTCCACCATCCTCTAGGGTCCAGACAGAAGAGAAAAAGTAGAGAAAGCAAACAATCATCTCAATTGCATTAGGTCAAAAGCAACATACGTCTATTACTGGTAAGAGCTAGTCATACAGTTGATTCTACCTTAGATTCAAGAGGGACTGAGAAATGTAGCCCAGGCCTGGGCAGCTGCTTCCTGCTGACGCCAAAAGTAAGGACCTTGATTAGACAGCTAACTATCTCTGCCTCAGAAGGGATGTAGTAGCATCAAGAGTTTAAAATTTAACATTGATGTTAATTTTTTTTTAATTTTAGGTGAAAAAAATAGTTAGAAATATGGGTCCTGATTTGAAGGCAGGATAGTACGTTAGACACAGAGCCATATCTTCAATGGGCTCTTGGACCATTTTTCTTAAGTTATCTAATTATTTTAAAGAAACGAATATTTTATACAGGATCCAGAACAAAAGTTGCTAGAAAATATACACCTGTCTCATGTGTATGAGTATCCCTAAACAGACTAGATTAGAATGACCTATAACAAGATATTAGCATAATCATATCCAGGCACTAGAGTTATAATATTTTATTCTTTCCTTTTTATGCTTGTGTATTTTTAAATTTATCTACAATAACACTTAATGCATTCTTAATGATAAATAAATTATAAATCTTTCTAAAGGTAAACACTGTCAATGTTCTGATATTCTGGGATTTGAAGAAGTGGTTTTAAATTTTTTCTTTTCTCAAAACTATACAAGTTTATTCACTTGTTTGTCTATTAGATCACAGAAGTAAATTGCTTTTTATATTAATCTATTTTTATCATTTGTTAAAATTGATTGCTAATTCTCTCTTGGATCTATCATACAGCTCTCTCCCACAGAACACTACCCCCACAAACTGTACATAATAATAATAATGACAATATTGGGCACATATAATGTACCAGACACTGAACAAATCACTTTACATGTGATATTTCATTTAATACTCCTTAACTGATGAGATAAGAGATACTATTATCCCACTTTTACCCAGAGAAGCTTGGTCTTGGAGAAGTATACTATGCATCTAACTTCTTGCAGTTGGCCAATAGCTTAAGTGAATATGTACCCAGGCAGAGACCATGCATTCAAACAACATAGTACTTGCCCTCCAGAAAAATTATATGTTATGTAATAACAACTTACACATGCAAAGTAGTTTATAATATTCAGGAAAACTTTACAAATATTATTGCACTAGATCCTTATAATGGCATGAGAACTACTGCCATCATTTTCCAATTGAGGTAACTAAGAGTCAAATACTCAAAGGTCCAAAGCTAGCAGAAGGTTGCAACCGTATATATTCATCGAGAGAAACAGCAACCACATTCATCATCTCAATTGAAGGTGACTTAATACTAAGAACTGGTTGCCAAAGTGTTAGAAGGGCTGGAGTGGGAAAAGGGATCTAATTAGTAACGGCAGAGAACTACTACCATCACTAGAGCTGGAGGAACAAAAATAAAAGTGGTATTATTCAGAGCCAGTGGAATGCAGGAATCCATGTGCCTCCTGAGAAGAAACCAGAAGCCAGCAGTTCTGCTGAAGCTTCTGGACTGGTTGCTTTTCACTGGTTGCTTTTCACTGTAATCACTAGATTGCAAGTCACTTACCATTGCTCTTTCAGCTTCTAAAGCCATAAGCAGAAAAAAAATACGACTTTTCTCTTCCTCCACTTTAAAATTTTATGCAAGTTATTCTAAACCTCTGGCCGTGCGTGATTTGCCAAATATAAAAGGGTAAATATGAAGGTGAGAGCCAAGAGATAGGTAACTGACCCAGTCTCAGAAACAGAACTAAGCTCAGAGCTCGACTTAGAATCAATTCTTTTCATTCAATGTATATTTATGCAACTACTCTGAGCCAGACACTATGACAGCTGCTAGAGATTACCATTATAAACTAGGTATGATGAACTAGGATTGAAGTGTCATGGAAATAATATTGGAACTCATTCCATTACATTCTATCCTCTGGGGAGAGCTGAGGCATCACTTGTGGTTGAAAGAGTTTGTTTGATTTTGTTCTTTCAACTTGATTAAGCTGAGAACTATGTTTCTCAGTATTTCCTACTCTATATTTGAGTTAGAATTGGCCAAAAGAGGGAAGTGCACAAGATGGGAAAGTAGAAGTGAAGGAGAGCTACCACCTTCAGAAGTCTTTGTGTTAGATATCGTTATAGACAGACAAAGAAGTGCCTGGTGGGTCTCATATCTCCTCTACTCTACACCTACCGTGTCTTCCCAATTGTTGCTTCTACTGGCCACCTAACATTTGGCTGCATAGAAGCAATAATTACATAGAAGCAGCTGCTTCCCACTTCCTGAGTTGCCCCTTCACTGTCTCACTTCAGCAATTGGATGTGTTTGCTTTGCAGATTTTCCTGCAAGCTACATTTTGTCTACTCATGCTGGTCCATCTTGTGGACTGGTTAATGACTCCTCTTCTAGTCCTTCCTTGAAGACCTTCATTTCCAGTCCCCAAACAACTGTACATGGTCTAGTTCTTGATAAAGAAAATTTTCATCTCATAAACTCAAAGTGGTCCTGCTGGCAAAGCTGGCATGGAGTCCCTTTGGTATTTCCAAAATTAAGTTGTCTTCAGAACCTTGGTAAGAGTTTCTACACGTTATAATGAGATATGGTTCATGATGATTTCTTATACACGTTTAAGATATAATCACCTCTTAGCCATTTCCTCTCCCAATCATCAGTCCTCTGATCTGGCTACAAAATTTAAAGTCAAGTTATCCCCCTGACATTAAATTAATAAGTAATTTTGCAAAATGCTTCTGGTAAATCTACTTGGAGCTCCAAGTAGATGATCAAAATATAACCAAAAGATCATTTGAAATTTCTCTACCTCTTGCTATAAAACAAGATTCTTTCCCTCACTGCTTATATTAGTTGAATATTTCTCCCTTCCCTGGCATAGTGTTTTATTCTCTGTACTAAAATGCTAACTTCACTAGTCCTCTCAACTTCCTTGCAGGCAATAAATTGTCCTGTTGACTATGTGTATTGGAGACAGAGAGTATTAACTACCTTTTCATGTGGTGTCATAGTAATTACCAGAAAGGATAACATAGATTCAGCAAAAGCCAACTCATCAATAAAAAATCAGGGGCTGTATTCCCAATCTGTCAGAAAGAGAGAAAGAGAGAAAGAGAGAGAAGGGCTTTGGAAAGATAATCGTTGTTCTTTCTATGAATCACTAAACCGTTAAGTATAATTTTTCTCTATGGTTTCAGTCACTGTGGTAAAAAAATGTCATCATCCACCAAAATGATGGTTACCAGAAGGGAAAGGGCAGGGGGATGTGTGCAAGGAGTTAGAAGAATATAGTCACTAACTCTGTGATAAGTTTGCACAGTAACAGATAATTACTAGAATTTGTGGAGCGATCACATTGTTAGGTATAAAAATGTCGAATCACCATATTATATACCTGAAACTAATGTAACCAACACATAATTGTATATCAACCATACTTTAAATATTTAAAAATGTTTATTTTTTTTTAAATGTCATCATCTAACCTATGTGAAATGCCGATCAATGGAGATAAAGCTAATAGAAAGACTTTTGACCACAGCAGAGGAAAAGCTCTAAAATTCCACATCAGCTTATACTCACACAACACATTTAGTGAATTGTAGTGAATATGTCACATAAAATACAAACCTAAGACAGACTAAGAGTTCTGGGGGACTTGGATAGCC
>NW_011889589.1:70764-72966 GCF_000151845.1 Pteropus vampyrus | reverse complement strand
CAGATTTTCCTGCAAGCTACATTTTGTCTACTCATGCTGGTCCATCTTGTGGACTGGTTAATGACTCCTCTTCTAGTCCTTCCTTGAAGACCTTCATTTCCAGTCCCCAAACAACTGTACATGGTCTAGTTCTTGATAAAGAAAATTTTCATCTCATAAACTCAAAGTGGTCCTGCTGGCAAAGCTGGCATGGAGTCCCTTTGGTATTTCCAAAATTAAGTTGTCTTCAGAACCTTGGTAAGAGTTTCTACACGTTATAATGAGATATGGTTCATGATGATTTCTTATACACGTTTAAGATATAATCACCTCTTAGCCATTTCCTCTCCCAATCATCAGTCCTCTGATCTGGCTACAAAATTTAAAGTCTAGTTATCCCCCTGACATTAAATTAATAAGTAATTTTGCAAAATGCTTCTGGTAAATCTACTTGGAGCTCCAAGTAGATGATCAAAATATAACCAAAAGATCATTTGAAATTTCTCTACCTCTTGCTATAAAACAAGATTCTTTCCCTCACTGCTTATATTAGTTGAATATTTCTCCCTTCCCTGGCATAGTGTTTTATTCTCTGTACTAAAATGCTAACTTCACTAGTCCTCTCAACTTCCTTGCAGGCAATAAATTGTCCTGTTGACTATGTGTATTGGAGACAGAGAGTATTAACTACCTTTTCATGTGGTGTCATAGTAATTACCAGAAAGGATAACATAGATTCAGCAAAAGCCAACTCATCAATAAAAAATCAGGGGCTGTATTCCCAATCTGTCAGAAAGAGAGAAAGAGAGAAAGAGAGAGAAGGGCTTTGGAAAGATAATCGTTGTTCTTTCTATGAATCACTAAACCGTTAAGTATAATTTTTCTCTATGGTTTCAGTCACTGTGGTAAAAAAATGTCATCATCCACCAAAATGATGGTTACCAGAAGGGAAAGGGCAGGGGGATGTGTGCAAGGAGTTAGAAGAATATAGTCACTAACTCTGTGATAAGTTTGCACAGTAACAGATAATTACTAGAATTTGTGGAGCGATCACATTGTTAGGTATAAAAATGTCGAATCACCATATTATATACCTGAAACTAATGTAACCAACACATAATTGTATATCAACCATACTTTAAATATTTAAAAATGTTTATTTTTTTTCAAATGTCATCATCTAACCTATGTGAAATGCCGATCAATGGAGATAAAGCTAATAGAAAGACTTTTGACCACAGCAGAGGAAAAGCTCTAAAATTCCACATCAGCTTATACTCACACAACACATTTAGTGAATTGTAGTGAATATGTCACATAAAATACAAACCTAAGACAGACTAAGAGTTCTGGGGGACTTGGATAGCCAGAACCCAGGACTCAAGTCAGAGTCCCAGAGAATGAGATGCATAGAAAAACTGAAGATGTGATTCTCTCACAGAAATCTGTACAAATCTCTTGGGCAAGCAAGGCAACATTTGGGTTTATCATGATAGAATGAGGTGAGGAAGAGAGGAAGAGAGAGAAAGAGATTCCACTTATGTGGATAGAGCACTTTTGTTCAAGACAGCCTTGGTACACGATAATTTAGAAATGGGGTGAGCCAAGAACAAGAAGTAATTGCAGCAGAGAAATGCCCTCAGGAGGCTCTGAAGAACAATACGAAGAGAGGCAGACAGAACACACAAAGACTGAGCATATGCCCAGGAACAATTACCGGACATGCTCTGCAGACTCTGAGATCTAACTGGAGAGAATTTTTTAGAGGAGAGGGGAAAGCCAGAGGTGTAACTATAGCAGGAAGAGATGAGGTACATATTTACATTTAAATTCTTCCAAAATATTTTGAAGCAGTTCAAAACAAAAGACCTGAGGAGTCTATAAATGTTTAAGACACAAAGAATGTCTTCTTATTCAATTCTCTAACTCCAGTGCACCCCCACAGGCATAGCACTGTTCCAGGAACACAGTAAAACTTCAAAAAGCATTTGTTGAATTAAGAGTAATAAATAATATAAAAACAAAAAAAAGTTACCAAATTTAACATTTGAATTAATCAATAAATAACAGCAAAATATAGAAACAAAAAAAAATTAGAGAAATGCGTAAGTCAGAGAAAGGCAAACACCATATGGTTTCACTTATATGTGGATTCTCAAAACAAACAAACAAAAACAGATTCATAGAAACAGAAACCAAAAGGATGGTTACCAGAAGGGGGGG
>NW_011889589.1:62175-69868 GCF_000151845.1 Pteropus vampyrus | reverse complement strand
TACGAAAGGCAGCCCATGTCATCAGCATTCTAATTCTGCATGCTGCAGATCCAAAGGGAGTAAGACTAAGGGGGAACATATTGGGATTAAAGAAGCAGCAATCGCTTTCAACCAGTGATTTAGAGTGTCAATATAACAAATAATTATAATTAATAATACTGATCCTCTTTAGACATTGGCTTCATTGTATGATGGAAAATATTGTGGAGGAGAAATGTAAGACCTTACCTACAGGAGGTAATTTATTCTTTAAAATTTAAATCACTTGCAGGCAGAGCATGTTAACTCCTCTCAGAAGAGGGGAAGGAGGGATTTCAGGTAAGAGAGAGCGTGTTTACTTTCTTGCCCTACCAAATTTCGAGATAAAATTCTTTTTTCTTTGTTTCTGAAAACATTCAGAGCTGACAGGATCCGGGAATATGCAGCTGTTTGCCTTTTGTAACTTAAAGTTGAATGTGTCTGTAGTTTCTGATTTACTAACTCTGACAGAGTTTGACAAGCCTGGTGAACACACTGCACCCGACCAATTTCTTGGGTGGGAGAATTTATAGACTTTTTCAGTTAACATGCCTAAGAAAAAGGGGCTACTGGGAGAAGTCAGCCAGCTTCTGCAGGCTAAAAGTACACTATATTTGATGAGAATGAAACTGGACGTGCATATTCTCAGAGCACACTAAGCTCTGAGAATATAAAATGAAAACTTGTAAAGGGATCACATTCAGGTAAAAAAGAAAATGAGGACTGTGGCAGATGTGAGGGAAGTCAACTAAATGAGATTATCAATTATGAGGGGAACAAGGCCTCTACATATTAGAACTCAGATGAACAACACAAATAAATTCAAGCAGAAGAAAAGTTGGGAATTTAAGATTGTGAAATTATTAGTAGAAATGATTTCCTGCTAGAACATGGAGTCCCAAAATTAAACACTTCGCACTATGGTATGTATTTCAAGCCTAAGCAAAAATGCTGTTCAGTTTTTCTCCACGTAAACAAGGGAGATTTGCAGTAGGTTTTCTTTTATGAGGTATAATAAACTGGGTTTGTTTGTTTTTTTTTTTAATAAAAGCTGTACTTTTCTGGAGTGAGGAAGTCAATTAGGTTCCTTGACCTTGAGACATTGTGGATACGAGAACTGGCGTGCAAAGGCCCCTACGCTGAAACTCCTGATAGAGATAATTCCATTTCTAACCAGCTAGTTTCCTTTTATTAATTCATGCATGTTTCTAGGACATATCAATTCAGGAGAAAGGGAGGGTGAGGGAAAGTAATAAGCAGAGAGGAGAAGAGCCATCTGAAATCTCAATCTCCTCCCACTCCAGAGCTAACCTTCAAGTACTCAGTTCCTCTCAAATTCTCCACTAACATTTCCGAGCAATAGCAATGGTATCAAACAGGTATTTCATGACAGAATGTGGGGCATCCTCTCAGGTACCTATGGCATCCTCCATTTCCCCTTCTCTTGATTCATGCTGCCTGCCCCAGAAACCTTGTTATTACAGGCAACTCTGCTGTTCGTCTCACTAAAGGCAGTGCCACAACTGTTGATGCCCTCGACACCCAAGCAAATGCTGCCCATACCAGGTGCTGACAGTATGAGCCTGCTAACCATGCTGTGTCACAGGAGTGCTGTCTGTCATCCCTGCAGAGACTACAATGCTATCTGCTGTCACTGTGAAAGCTACTGGCATCAATGCAGTTGATGTCTGATTTATAGTTCCTTTAGTTTTCACTAGAGTTTAATTGGAACTGTCTCACTCACAGCTCAGCCCAAGGAGGTTGCATCAGAGTATAATCTGAATGATAACATCCGTCATCATCAGAATCCTCTCTCTTTTAAGACACTAGTCCTTTTAGCAAAGTTTACGTCTTGATGTTCTCTTTCCTTAGATTGAGTTCCCTCCAAAAGGGGTTTCTTCTTTCCTATAGGGAATAAGGTAGACCTGTCCCTCCAGTCCTGTATACATGTCCCATCATGTCTGTATTGAAGGCACTGCTGGGTTACCATAATTTATTCACTTATTCATTCAACAAATACTATTGAGCACCTAAGCAGAGACCCTACTGAATGCAATGGTAGAAAATGGATACAATGGTAAAAAGGACCGATATAATTCATGCCTTCAGGAAGCTTTCATTGTACAAGAAGATAAAATAATAACAAAACAAACTGGGATGAGTGTTACATAATTGTGAGAGCTGACTATTTAAAAAATACGAGGAAAATTTTGAATCTATGCTTTGAAGAGAGGAAAATCACTTTGCTCATGTTTATCCTATAAGTAGGTCAACATAATAAAAGGTTCCAATAATTGTGACCTTCTCAAAAAAAGTTTTGGAGGAACATTTAAAACTATCTGCATGTTCTCCAGTACCAGTCCTAGGAAATTGAATTATAGATCCCTTCCTAGGTAAAGTTCCGCAATTATTTCCTTCTCTGTCTCTGAAACAGGGCACTCAGTGTAATTGGCTACAGTCAGCAACCATGGGTTTCAGGGCACAAATTGCCCACAGAGGTTCCAAATTATCTTGGAAATAAGATAACAGCATTGTTTCAGTTCATTCAGAACCAGCTTTGAGGTTAGTCAGCAGCTCCCTGCTGAGTTAATTTGGCCAGTGGCTCTCCTAAATTTCCTGTGTAGGAACCCCAAAACAAGAGTATCTACATCTGCCCATGAAGTCACCACAATTTCCACTTTTACTGCATCCACCACTGCCATCTACGTGGTCATCCCCACTCTCATATTGGGGATCTGGGGCAGGTGACCTCTGAGAAATGAAGGACTGAGCACAGAGGCTCAGGAGAACTTCCCACCACAGGGCCAGTAGACGGAGAGGCGAAAGATGTCCTCACTCCCTGCCCAATGAGGTGCTGGGAATCTTAAAAATAAGATTTAGAGAAAAGAGCAGACCTAGCATTTCTCAGCCTCTAACAATTCCAGCTGCCTTTGAGGATGAAACAGAGTCAACAACAGTCTCCAGCCTGGTTAGGACAGAGGTCATCTACACGGCCACCCAGGCCTGGGTGTGCACAAAACCATTTGCAGCACATCAAGCACAGCTGGTGGAAGACTCGAACCAAGACATAAAGGTAGCAGTGATGACCACATAGACGGCAATGGTGGTAGTTATGAGTTAAATTGCGGTAGAAGCAGAAATTAGTTGTATTAGTGACCAATGGGGAAACACCAGCACGGGGAGCAGCAGCACCCAGGCCCGAGCAGCAGAGGAGCAGCCAAGCAAAGGAGACACATCACCTCCCGAGAGTGTGGGTGTGCCCTTTCATTACCTTCTTGGGAGAAGAAAGTACTAACAGAGAACTGAACTTCCAGTAATCCATGAGGTTGGGCTGGTTTTGTAACTCTAGTGAAACTTGGTGCTGGAGGAACTCTTTTACACTGTATATATTAAAATGGGAATAACAAGGAGTTCTAGGATAGGTTAATAGGAATAAAAACACCCTCCACATATATATTTTTTGAGGCAAGTGAGTTCATCCTGTCTGTGCCCCTTATACTTACACTTCTCATTCTCCACCCATAAATAAAACTAATGGCAGCATGATTTTGTTGTTACAAAACTTTCTACCTTGTCCTTCCAAAATCATTCAAGCCTTAGTGACAGCTCATCAAAGTCCCTGATCTCCAGTCCTCTCTTCTCAGCAGTCACCCCAGATGCCTCTCCAGCTGTGCTTTGGGTGTTCTTCTCGTCCCCCTGACCATAATATCCAAATACTGCCACTGCTCTGCCTACTGGACAGCATCTGGAGTATGTATCACAGTGTCCCTCTAGTCTCCCCAGACCTTATCCCTTAGTTGAGATGGCTTCTTTCAGTCCAAAGACTTTACCAGCTACTCGATATCTCCAGCTAATTTCCTCTAGAAGCCCCTAGCACACCGGTGTGGAGTCCAGAAACACACTCAAGGTTATTGCCCATCCAGAAATATTTATTTTGCCTTATGGTATAAAATGTTGAACTTGCTATTAGAATTCCAAAGATAAAGTTAACCTCTGTCCTCTGACACTTTATTATCTCTCATAATCACATAAATTAGTATATGATAAGGTGGTTCACTAGCTCAAAATCATGCAGTTAGGAACTTATTAAAATAAACATTTAATATATGCATTGATTTCGAGCTTTTGGGAAAGATGAATTCTACTGATAAGGAATGAACTAATCAAATGTACTCAGGCCTGAGAGAGGGCTGACTTCCTGGGTATGCAACTGGTGCAGCTCACAAGGCCTTGAACTTGCTTGGTTTAATGCTCTACTAGCACGGTCTTGAAATTCTTAATTTTCGATTAATTAAAAAATTAATTCTTAATTTTTTAACAAGGGGCCCTGCATTTTCATTTTGCACTGGGCCCTACAAATTAAGTAGCTTGTCCTGCCTCAGTGGGTCACAGTCACATAGTCCACATATTCGGTGGAGTCTCCATTCAGCGGAATTGACAGGCATCTTCCAAATAGAACTCGAATAAAAGCACAGAGAAGATACAAATCAAGTAACATCAACAACTGAATTATCATAAGATATTCAAAATAAGGAGAAAAATCAGCTGTCTAATTTATGTTACAAACAGAGAAAAAGTCTTCTCTACTACAAATCCTTTCATCTGTCCTTACTTGAGGTTTTAAATCTCTCATATAAGGAAACTCAGAATTCTCACAAGGTCTACAGTAATCAGGGGAATGTCAAAGTAGAGTCAGGGCCTGGCATCCTCTTTACTGACGTGGGTGAATACAGAGTTTATATGGAGAATAAAGCAAGAGGCAGAGGTGGCATAGCATATGCTAAGTAAGGTAAAGTGTAGTGCAGGGTGTATATGGGACAAGCAGCAAGTATGTGGCTGGATAGAGACTGAACAAAAGAGGCAGATTCAGGGGAACTTGAAAGCAGGAGTCTGATGGGTGGGTAATAGAGAATCTAGAAAGATTTTTGAGTAAGAGAATAAAGTAACAAGCGTAGTTTTCTCTGAAGGCTTGTTTGACAAATTTTTGCCTTTTGGTCTAGGGTGAGAAAATATGAAAACAGCTAACTGGAAGAATGATACATTCATCCACAACAATGGCAGTAAGTATTGAAATTAAAGAAAATAAGATGTGCTTTAAAAAAAAATAGTCTCTGGAATTTTTGTGATCAATGGAGAATCCATTTAAAACAGAAGGAGAAAAGAGGAGCTAATACAAAGCCCTGGACAAGGTTAGCATTAAGTGCCTGTGGAAGTTATTGAAAAAAGCAAAGGAAGAAGGGTGAGAGAAACAGAAAAACCAAAAGGGGAAAAAACTTTAAAATATTTTATGCTAGCAGATGTTTCTGTGATATTCAATAAGGAGAAAAATAACTTAGTAAAGGCCCCTGGATTTGGCAGGAAGCAATTTAATACTGTCTAAGATTTCAGTATCACTTTCAAAGGTGCAACAGTGATTTACTTCATTTTATAATTTTATATTTTATTCCATGGAATTCTGCTCACCATCATACCTCAGCACCCAGTACAATGTGATGAGAAATCAACCCTCCTCCACGATAACAGAACCTCAAATCATATCTTGTAAAAGTAAAGATCTTAACTAGAGTTCATATCTTACTCCCTTTGACAGATAGATGCTGAACCTCTTTATAGATCTTAAATATCTTACTGAACAAATACTGTAAACTTTTACCAATGTTGCCATCAAATGCTCTCAAAGAATCTTTTTGAAACATGGTAAAACTACAAAGTCCACCTTGTCCAACCCTGCTGAGCATCTTGATATATCATCTTCCTTATCTAACAGTCATGAAGACAACTTCTCCCCTGCTGACCATGAAACAAAGCTTGGAGGTGGTACTGGCTCTCTTCAGGAACCAAAGAAATCCTGTTACATTTTTTATGTTAAGGAACTAGATGTGATGGTCCCCAGCCACTGGCTAGTGAGCCTTCTCTTTCCTGCAATACAGGTATATAAACAAGGAAGTCTTGTTTATAAATTTCATGGCATTTATTTTCTACAACTAATGCTAGGGATATAAAAAGCATTTTTAAAAAATTGATGAGTGAATAATGGTGATTCACTCTCTACATTAAGACCTCTGAATAGGTATTCACCCACAAATACTAGTGAAATTGATTTTGCTTTGTTTAAAACATGAAGAGAAATGAATCTGTCTATAAGTCATTGGGCTACAAATATTCTGACTCCTAAAATCAGAATAATGAAAGGGCTGGGCAAAAGACAAAAGCTTTTGTATATGCTTTTTCTCTTTAAAATAAGAAACATAAAAACATTCCATAAAAAAAAAATTTATGTGTGAGCTGAAAATTATGGGAAAGGTGAGAAGAGTTAAGGATATAGGAATGATTGAAATTATTAGAAAGAAACAACGTGTATTTTTTTAAGAAGACTGAAGGCAAAGGCAACTCGATAGGAAATAACCAAGGAAAACCAGAATAAAAACTGCCACATTCTTCTTTTGTTTCATTTTCAACATGTCACAGCCAAAAATGTTAATAGCTGAAAAGATATATAAACAGTACATCAGAAGCCACTGCCAGCATTGGCTAGAACTAACACAGTAGTACATAGGTCACTGGAGTGCATGTAACAAACAAGTAAAGTATATCACAGGCAGAAAATCATATAAGTAAAAAATACAAAGGATACAAAGAAATCTCTCTAAGGTACTATAAGGGAGAAAAAACTCCTAAGTTGTGCCTCAGATATAGGGGTGAAAGCAATGAATTGTTGATAGCTGAGGATGCGATTTAAATTATGCTAGTGTCATGCTGGATAAACCCATAAAGGAGCTTAATCTCTGCAACAAAAGCCCAAGGTTAATAATGAAAAACTCCACCAATAGTTGAATAGCAATAATGTGAAAAAAGATGATTATGGACAGAGGCTGTACAGTGGCTGCTCTCTGCACCTGAAGAAGTTCAATAGAACCTGTGAAAGCAAGCAGATACAAATCTGTCCAAAAGAAGGGGGGAAACTCTTACACAGACAGATGGTATTTTTAAAATTATAATAAAACCAGCTTTAGGGAAAATCTTTAACAAGAAAGTGAGGTGAGAAAATAACCATCCATTAGCATAATGGGTCCCAGAATCCAGGTACAGAATGTACAGCAGTTTTTAAAAAAGCAAGTATCATAGTCCCAATCCACCAAAAAGTCTGGTCTTTCAGAGTTATCAAGAAAAACAAGAGAGGTTGTCATTAATTTCCTGCTGCCAAATGATCCCTTCAAGTGTAGAGATTTCCTTGGAAAACTCACAACCAAGAATCATTCTTAATGGGAAAAGAGAACTCTCCCTCTACCTAGTCCTCAACTTCTCAGGAGAGGAACTGCACTGGGCAGATTCAGGTTAGGAAAAGAAAGAAAAAGTGGCATGCAATCTGCCTCTGACTCTCAAACCATAGTTACTTTAAGAGGAAAATAATGACTAGTATTTATGTTATAACCACTTAGAAGTACACAGATGTGGCAAACTAAGGAATATGCAATGTTTCTATTTGAGTCTGAGAGAGTTTTTTCATAATGTATACAAGCTGTAGAACTAAGGACATCCCTACTCCTACCAGGCACATACCTCTCCTAAAGCAACTCTGTACCTCTGAATCCTGTGTGCATGTGTGTGTGTATGTATGTGTGTGTGTGAGAGAGAGACAGAGAGAGACAGACAGACAGACAGAGAGAAAGAGAGA
>NW_011889589.1:55573-62125 GCF_000151845.1 Pteropus vampyrus | reverse complement strand
AGATTTCCTTGGAAAACTCACAACCAAGAATCATTCTTAATGGGAAAAGAGAACTCTCCCTCTACCTAGTCCTCAACTTCTCA
Source organism: Pteropus vampyrus (assembly GCF_000151845.1). NCBI lineage: Eukaryota > Metazoa > Chordata > Mammalia > Chiroptera > Pteropodidae > Pteropus > Pteropus vampyrus. The sequence continues at coordinate 62,042 of NW_011889589.1, read as the reverse complement.
GGAGAGGAACTGCACTGGGCAGATTCAGGTTAGGAAAAGAAAGAAAAAGTGGCATGCAATCTGCCTCTGACTCTCAAACCATAGTTACTTTAAGAGGAAAATAATGATTAGTATTTATGTTATAACCACTTAGAAGTACACAGATGTGGCAAACTAAGGAATATGCAATGTTTCTATTTGAGTCTGAGAGAGTTTTTTCATAATGTATACAAGCTGTAGAACTAAGGACATCCCTACTCCTACCAGGCACATACCTCTCCTAAAGCAACTCTGTACCTCTGAATCCTGTGTGCATGTGTGTGTGTATGTATGTGTGTGTGTGAGAGAGAGACAGAGAGAGACAGACAGACAGACAGAGAGAAAGAGAGACAGAGACAGACAGAGACAGAGACAGAGAGACAGAGAGAGAGAGGCAGAGACAGAGAGTAGTAGTAGAGGAAATGAGGGAATGGCATATGGAGAGACATTTAACTCTTAAATGTGTACCTTCTGTCCTTTCTCCAAAGTCATACCATTTCCTTTATATTTCAAATCAGCCAGTACCAATCATCTTGCATACAGGAAGCCTGCTTGATAGAGGTCTGTGCTGAGCCCTAGGTCTGACTAGATATATTTAACCCACTTAGCTGGGAAGAACAGAGCAAAGGGTAGCCTTTATGTAGATTCCTATTTTGCAATATCATTCTGATGCTTCCTACAGTAGTAACAAAAGAGCCAAGTTTGAAAGATTTTTCTTTCGAGTTCACTGCTAATTCTACTAACTTCACCTCCATATAATTAATAAGTATTATAAGACACTCATTTTCAACAAACCCACATGCACCGCCACTGCTCCCTTTCTTCCAAGTCTATCCTTTCTTCCTTGCTTCTCTTTATTCCCCTTTCCTTCTGCTCAACACTTTTTTCTAATTTAGTTCCCTTTGGCCAAATTCCTTCCTTCATCCACTCCTACATCAGCCTCCCTTCTCCTTTCCCTTCAACCACCATATTCTCTGAAACATTTTCACATTTGGATTCAAAGCTTTTGAATATGGTAAAATCTCTATAACTCATCATAATGTGGGGGAGGGGGGGAGATGGGGATGGGGAGTCATTTAACTCCCTGGACATTTTAGGAAAGAAAACTTTGCTTAAGGAAATTGTGTTTCAAACATTTCAGGACAAAGCAATGAAACCACTGTCACAGGAAGGCAAACTGTGAAAGCTCTTTAACTGATAACACATTTATAATTAGAACTTCCTTTGTTTGAATACAAATGTTTCAGCTGAAGGCCTTCAATCAACATAACATTTCCCTTGCTTAGTCTATTAATTTACTTACCAGCTCCTTTTTCATTGATGCAGGTTCAGCAAAGATTCTGACTAACAGAGCTTTATGTCCCAGCAGATGGCCCATAGAAACATCCTTGTTGATCTAGTCAAAACAATTTTTGCACAACAAACACTTGCTCTGTTCCATGGCCTTGTCACAATCACTCTTTGTGGGGAAAAAAAGAAAATTTAATTGGATATTGTTTGCTGTTTGCATCGTAAGCAGGCAGAGCTTGTATTAGATATAAATATGAAAATAGTCTGGGGTTGTCAGCTAGGTCTTGCTCTCTCATCTTATCCTTCTCCCTTCTTCTATCCTACTTGGGCCTTTTGTCCCATGAACAAGTGGTCTATTTCCCTGCCCTCCACGGATGTGCCTCCTTCTTCTAAGTATCAGTCCCTATTCCACTGGAAAATTCATCCCATTGATAAAGTTATTAAAAGTATTGCATATCAAAATCCTTTAATTATTTTACCAATCAACTCTGTTGTCTGTAATATATAATTTACTTTTAAAATGTCTGCTGAATTTTTAAAAATTTTACAACCTTTTGGGGATCAAAGACAGATACATACACCTTTGAATCTGACTGAGTTCACAAAACACATTGTCAATACTATGAAATCTACCTTGCACCTACGACCAAGCCTGGACCCCTTTTCAAAGAGCACACACCCACGGCTTCTGGTAAGAGGCTGTCTTTAACACTGTTGACTACTACACAACCCATAGACTTCCTTGGCCACTACTGATTGGGCCAGGACACCTTCGGTAGAATGAGCCAATCAATTCTCTTTGCAAAGAAACTAGAACTAGAACTAAGAGATTCCAGTCATCTGGATTCTTAGGGTCTATATGTCTATTTAAGCCTAAAGGCTGAGATGGGATCAGTTTTTGGAGTAATGATGATATGTCTTCATTGCAAACTAACCTAAAATAAATTGGCCATTTATAACTATTAGGTTCTTTCACTGAAGACAGAGGCAATAATATTTTAGCATCAGAACTGAGCTAAACTTCTCACCACAACTGGACCGCAGAATCCAGAAACAGAGCCAAACTTATTCCTGAGAAAAGAAATGACCTTCTAAAAATGTAATCTTAAACCTGCTCATATAAAAAAGAGTTGCCCATACAGTGTTTCTGGCTAATCCCCAACCTTGAACATCACACATTTCAGTAATGCAAAGTCATTTCTAATGCCATTTGTGCTAATTTTAAAACTGTCTAGAGCTAAACTGAGGTAAGGATGCTTGAAACTTATAGCAGCTGTCTTTGGAGTGTGGATTTCTGGCTAAATTCTTTCAAATGCTAACTAACTAGCATATGTTGCTAACTACCTAACTGAGTGCTTTGAAATTTAACTAAATTAAACATTGTATGGGCAACTCTTTTGTATATTCTATTTGAGTCTGAGAGAGTTTTTTCATAATGTATACAAGCTGTAGAACTAAGGACATCCCTACTCCTACCAGGCACATACCTCTCCTAAAGCAACTCTGTACCTCTGAATCCTGTGTGCATGTGTGTGTGTATGTATGTGTGTGTGTGAGAGAGAGACAGAGAGAGACAGACAGACAGACAGAGAGAAAGAGAGAGAGAGACAGAGAGAGAGAGGCAGAGACAGAGAGTAGTAGTAGAGGAAATGAGGGAATGGCATATGGAGAGACATTTAGAGAGAGACAGAGAGAGAGAGGCAGAGACAGAGAGTAGTAGTAGAGGAAATGAGGGAATGGCATATGGAGAGACATTTAACTCTTAAATGTGTACCTTTTGTCCTTTCTCCAAAGTCATACCATTTCCTTTACATTTCAAATCAGCCTGTACCAATCACCTTGCATACAGGAAGCCTGCTTGATAGAGGTCTGTGCTGAGCCCTAGGTCTGACTAGATATATTTAACCCACTTAGCTGAGAAGAACAGAGCAAAGGGTAGCCTTTATGTAGATTCCTATTTTGCAATATCATTCTGATGCTTCCTACAGTAGTAACAAAAGAGCCAAGTTTGAAAGATTTTTCTTTCGAGTTCACTGCTAATTCTACTAACTTCACCTCCATATAATTAATAAGTATTATAAGACACTCATTTTCAACAAACCCACATGCACCGCCACTGCTCCCTTTCTTCCAAGTCTATCCTTTCTTCCTTGCTTCTCTTTATTCCCCTTTCCTTCTGCTCAACATTTTTTTCTAATTAGTTCCCTTTGGCCAAATTCCTTCCTTCATCCACTCCTACATCAGCCTCCCTTCTCCTTTCCCTTCAACCACCATATTCTCTGAAACATTTTCACATTTGGATTCAAAGCTTTTGAATATGGTAAAATCTCTATAACTCATCATAATGTGGGGGAGGGGGGGAGATGGGGATGGGGAGTCATTTAACTCCCTGGACATTTTAGGAAAGAAAACTTTGCTTAAGGAAATTGTGTTTCAAACATTTCAGGACAAAGCAATGAAACCACTGTCACAGGAAGGCAAACTGTGAAAGCTCTTTAACTGATAACACATTTATAATTAGAACTTCCTTTGTTTGAATACAAATGTTTCAGCTGAAGGCCTTCAATCAACATAACATTTCCCTTGCTTAGTCTATTAATTTACTTACCAGCTCCTTTTTCATTGATGCAGGTTCAGCAAAGATTCTGACTAACAGAGCTTTATGTCCCAGCAGATGGCCCATAGAAACATCCTTGTTGATCTAGTCAAAACAATTTTTGCACAACAAACACTTGCTCTGTTCCATGGCCTTGTCACAATCACTCTTTGTGGGGAAAAAAAGAAAATTTAATTGGATATTGTTTGCTGTTTGCATCGTAAGCAGGCAGAGCTTGTATTAGATATAAATATGAAAATAGTCTGGGGTTGTCAGCTAGGTCTTGCTCTCTCATCTTATCCTTCTCCCTTCTTCTATCCTACTTGGGCCTTTTGTCCCATGAACAAGTGGTCTATTTCCCTGCCCTCCACGGATGTGCCTCCTTCTTCTAAGTATCAGTCCCTATTCCACTGGAAAATTCATCCCATTGATAAAGTTATTAAAAGTATTGCATATCAAAATCCTTTAATTATTTTACCAATCAACTCTGTTGTCTGTAATATATAATTTACTTTTAAAATGTCTGCTGAATTTTTAAAAATTTTACAACCTTTTGGGGATCAAAGACAGATACATACACCTTTGAATCTGACTGAGTTCACAAAACACATTGTCAATACTATGAAATCTACCTTGCACCTACGACCAAGCCTGGACCCCTTTTCAAAGAGCACACACCCACGGCTTCTGGTAAGAGGCTGTCTTTAACACTGTTGACTACTACACAACCCATAGACTTCCTTGGCCACTACTGATTGGGCCAGGACACCTTCGGTAGAATGAGCCAATCAATTCTCTTTGCAAAGAAACTAGAACTAGAACTAAGAGATTCCAGTCATCTGGATTCTTAGGGTCTATATGTCTATTTAAGCCTAAAGGCTGAGATGGGATCAGTTTTTGGAGTAATGATGATATGTCTTCATTGCAAACTAACCTAAAATAAATTGGCCATTTATAACTATTAGGTTCTTTCACTGAAGACAGAGGCAATAATATTTTAGCATCAGAACTGAGCTAAACTTCTCACCACAACTGGACCGCAGAATCCAGAAACAGAGCCAAACTTATTCCTGAGAAAAGAAATGACCTTCTAAAAATGTAATCTTAAACCTGCTCATATAAAAAAGAGTTGCCCATACAGTGTTTCTGGCTAATCCCCAACCTTGAACATCACACATTTCAGTAATGCAAAGTCATTTCTAATGCCATTTGTGCTAATTTTAAAACTGTCTAGAGCTAAACTGAGGTAAGGATGCTTGAAACTTATAGCAGCTGTCTTTGGAGTGTGGATTTCTGGCTAAATTCTTTCAAATGCTAACTAACTAGCATATGTTGCTAACTACCTAACTGAGTGCTTTGAAATTTAACTAAATTAAACATTGTATGGGCAACTCTTTTGTATATATGTAGAAGTATGTATACATATATACACAAGCATATATGTATATATGTACGTGTATACATGTGTAGGTAAATATTAATGTAAATATAGATATAGATATATAGATATATGCATACTATCTTCACTGAAATTTTTTAAAATAAATATAGACATTATAACAACCATGTGCTAGCAGAGCCTAAGTACCAAGTCTGCAGAGAAGAGGATGAAACTGGTGTCAACAAGTAAACAGAGTGGGGGATGCCTGAGGCCCCAAGGAGAGAACTCTTAAGACAACTGCCTTTGTTTTTGGTAATTTTTCCCTCTCTGTTTTCAATCCTTTATGAGACCTTGCTGTGTGCTTCCTACTTTGGGCTTGTATGAGATACACCTATATCGTTATGTTAAAAAATTTTCCCCTTTTCCTTAAACTAGTTTGGGTATATTAGGTTACTTGCTACCAAACAATCCTAGACTAAGATTAATACTATTCTTATATAGCTAATATAATTACAAACAAAAATAAAGAAACTTGATATTTTAGTTAGCCTCCCAGCCTCATTACAGGTAAAGGTATGATTCCATCAGGCTTATTAAAATATTGAAAGTAGCTCAAGGACCAAAGTTACCATCCTCACAGACCCCTAAGAATCCCCAGTTGAAAACAACTAAACAGAAGTTTTTTCTAAAAGTTCCTAAGCATATATTCATTTTTAAAGAAAATGCTTTTTAAATTCAACCAACCTTTGTTGAATACCTGATATAGTCAAAAAAATATGTCCTAAGTGCTACAGTACATTTATTTAAAAGTAGAAGACTTCATTCTTAAGCACAGGTGTTAGGATTCTATCAGCATTCTAATGAAGGGATAAGAAGGCACACGAATGATAATGATAACAGTGAAGGGTCAGTGAAGGTGGGAAATGCCATGAGAAGTACAGATACTGAGGAGTATGAAACAAGGGATATATAACTCAGCTCAGTAAGAGTCTCCAAGTTCTCAAAGTACTGGGTGGATACTGAGAGGCTGGTATAGTCCGCATAGGCAGAGATGTAAGAAAGAGGATGGAAAGGCTACCAGGCAAGAGAAACTGCACAGAAGTGCAGAGCATGGAAGTCAGAGGACTTGTTCTAGAAACAGTAAGAGTGTGGTTCAGCCTGAAGACATATGTGAGAGAAAGATC
>NW_011889589.1:53387-55523 GCF_000151845.1 Pteropus vampyrus | reverse complement strand
TAGTCAAAAAAATATGTCCTAAGTGCTACAGTACATTTATTTAAAAGTAGAAGACTTCATTCTTAAGCACAGGTGTTAGGATTCTATCAGCATTCTAATGAAGGGATAAGAAGGCACACGAATGATAATGATAACAGTGAAGGGTCAGTGAAGGTGGGAAATGCCATGAGAAGTATAGATACTGAGGAGTATGAAACAAGGGATATATAACTCAGCTCAGTAAGAGTCCCCAAGTTCTCAAAGTACTGGGTGGATACTGAGAGGCTGGTATAGTCCGCATAGGCAGAGATGTAAGAAAGAGGATGGAAAGGCTACCAGGCAAGAGAAACTGCACACAAGTGCAGAGCATGGAAGTCAGAGGACTTGTTCTAGAAACAGTAAGAGTGTGGTTCAGCCTGAAGACATATGTGAGAGAAAGATCAGATAGGAAGGTTTGGACCTGAGTAATGAAGGCTCTGAACCACACACTACGGTTTCTGAAACTTTATTCTATCGTCAATATGTGTATGTTGAGGGGAAGGGCAGAAGTAAGGGTTTAGAGCAGTAAAATTAATTGATGAATTTTGTATTTGAGAAAAATACCTCTGGCCACAGGATATAGAAAGAATGGGGAGACAGAGAGACTAGAGCTCTGAAGCCAGTTAGAAGTTAAGGTCCTTCAGGTTAATGAGGTGCTACTCTGGGGTATTTGCAGTGAGAATAGAAACAAAGAGATAAAATTGAGAATCATTATAAAGGTAGAGTTGACAGTATATGATGACAAATTATGTAGGAAAGCTGAATGTCTAGGAAAAACGACTTAAATTTTCTTAACCACAGAGATTTGGTTTCCTCTTCTTTAAGAAGGAATTGATATTTTCTCCCTCACAATATTTTGTGACAATAAAGGGAATGATGCATCTAAAAATGAACACCTAACAAAAAGGGATTTATAAAGACCAGAAAGAAAAACATTTTCTAAAAGCAAGCCAGAGATTCATTTTTTATAGGAAGAAACTTACAGCCACAGTTTTTGGCTGCATCAAGAAGACTTTTCTAGGCAAGACCAAGCCTAGGTCAGAGCCATACCTGGCATGAGCTTCCCACAAGTTTTAGTACATTGTTATAGAAGGGTTCAGAGATGGAGAGCACTACTCATTGTTAACCTCAAATGGTAAAAGCATTTACTGGCAAAAAAATATATACTAAGCCAATAGTCAGAAGCAGGAAGTTAACTAAAAATGACATCAAAGTAGTTAGCAAATCAAGTTCTGGGGAACAAGTCCATGTTAGCCATAAAAAGGCTGAGAGAAGAAGTGATGTTCAAATGGACCCAATGAAGCAATTCTAAAATTAATTCCATAATAACCATGAAGCAACATCCAAGATGGCTGTTTAGTAAGCAGCTCATTGAAAACTGCTGGAAAAGAGTAGGCTTCTAGAGCTTCTCTTAACAAGTTCCATGAGATAATTAAACCAATTAAAGTCTCTCCTTTTTATCTAAAATGTTATTTTAATCTACCATCCTTTGCAGAATTGAGAATAATCAGTCATATAATTTCCTCTATTCTATGGCTTAGAATTGGAATTGGAATCCCAAAAGGACGGCCAAATGTCAAAATCATCTATTTGCATCATATCACACTGCAACCAAAGCTGACCAGATATTAAGCAGATTTGCTGACCTAGGAACAGATTGCACAGAAATGAATAAAATGAAGTAAACTTCCTGAAGTTCCTCCTTTACACCAACCTATACAATAGCTAGAGCTATAGAAAAACAGAATCTGTATTTAAGTCTGGACTTTGAAACACTGGCCAGTTGCAGATAAAAGCAGGAAAAGGGAAATGGTCATTCAGACAGTTCTGGCATGGGACTCACACTTATGAAAGACACTGCAGCAGGTCAAGAGATGAACCAGAGAAGACTCTCAATAAGACCAAGACAAGCATGACTCCTGGAGCTGTTCTTGACTTAACAGTTCTGCCAATTCCTGTTCAGGAAGAATTGGAGTAAACTTGTTTTCATATTTAGGCTAACTCTTTAGTATGATGTATATGGTTCATTATATAATGTGAATTCTGCCAATTTATGTAAAAGTTTCTGTTAAAAAACATCCCCCTTCACCCCAGCCCCTGTCAGATATTGTCAGGATG
>NW_011889589.1:51014-53337 GCF_000151845.1 Pteropus vampyrus | reverse complement strand
TTACTGGCAAAAAAATATATACTAAGCCAATAGTCAGAAGCAGGAAGTTAACTAAAAATGACATCAAAGTAGTTAGCAAATCAAGTTCTGGGGAACAAGTCCATGTTAGCCATAAAAAGGCTGAGAGAAGAAGTGATGTTCAAATGGACCCAATGAAGCAATTCTAAAATTAATTCCATAATAACCATGAAGTAACATCCAAGATGGCTGTTTAGTAAGCAGCTCATTGAAAACTGCTGGAAAAGAGTAGGCTTCTAGAGCTTCTCTTAACAAGTTCCATGAGATAATTAAACCAATTAAAGTCTCTCCTTTTTATCTAAAATGTTATTTTAATCTACCATCCTTTGCAGAATTGAGAATAATCAGTCATATAATTTCCTCTATTCTATGGCTTAGAATTGGAATTGGAATCCCAAAAGGACGGCCAAATGTCAAAATCATCTATTTGCATCATATCACACTGCAACCAAAGCTGACCAGATATTAAGCAGATTTGCTGACCTAGGAACAGATTGCACAGAAATGAATAAAATGAAGTAAACTTCCTGAAGTTCCTCCTTTACACCAACCTATACAATAGCTAGAGCTATAGAAAAACAGAATCTGTATTTAAGTCTGGACTTTGAAACACTGGCCAGTTGCAGATAAAAGCAGGAAAAGGGAAATGGTCATTCAGACAGTTCTGGCATGGGACTCACACTTATGAAAGACACTGCAGCAGGTCAAGAGATGAACCAGAGAAGACTCTCAATAAGACCAAGACAAGCATGACTCCTGGAGCTGTTCTTGACTTAACAGTTCTGCCAATTCCTGTTCAGGAAGAATTGGAGTAAACTTGTTTTCATATTTAGGCTAACTCTTTAGTATGATGTATATGGTTCATTATATAATGTGAATTCTGCCAATTTATGTAAAAGTTTCTGTTAAAAAACATCCCCCTTCACCCCAGCCCCTGTCAGATATTGTCAGGATGTATATTTGAACCAGGTGTATCCTAATTAACAACTGTAGTTAAAATTCTGTGGTCCTGAGTAAGCCAATTAAGCAACTCCCATATGGAATTTGTCTTGTTAAGGCCTCCTGTCTAGGTATGCTAAATTTTACAAATGCATCTGGTATAGTCCCTTATGTAGTATAAATGCCCAATTTTGTCTTGCTTTCTTTGTTAACTTTGAGACTCTTCCATAATTTTATTCTCCACTATTCTAAGGTGACCACAGTCAACCTTAGAAAGTACTTCATTCACTCGCTCAACAAATACTTACTGAACTCCTACAGGGGGCTAGTACGTACTTTAAATGTTTTCTTCTCATACTACCACCAACTCAGTTCACCTAGTCTCTAAAAAGTATAATTCGCATATCCATTTTCTCTTTAAACTTATTATCTATATACCTTCTGCCAATATGCATCATTTTCCTTCCTTTGTGCTCAGTGAATTATGCTTCACAAGAAAAGTCATTAAATGCAGTGGTTAAGAGAAAATCTTTGTAGCCTCACTGCCACAGTTTTAATCCCAGCTCTGGTCCTTGTCATTTATTTGCCTTGAGTAAATTACTTCACCTAGGTCTCTCATTTTCTCATTTATGAGATGGTGAGAGTGATAGCTCCTACTGACCTGCTGGGCTTTTGTGAGCCTTACAGAAGTTGATTTAGGTAAAGCACTTAGATTTCTTGGCATAATAACCAAGCACTACCTAAAGTATCAGCTATTATTATACAAATTCCAATGTTAAAATTTTTCACATATTTATCCCTGACTGGTCAGTGCAGCCTTGACTCTCCCCACCAGTCTAAGTCTTATAAGACTCAATCCCATCAAACCCAATCCCTTTTTTAAAAACAAATATTTTGTAGTCCTACAATTACCATCTTGAAATAAAATTCATAGATAATATAACCAATCCAAGACTATGAGAAAGCTAGAAATACAATATTTGCACTGAGCAAATTTCAGAGAAGAGAAAGAAAAGAGGAAACGAGAGAGGTTATAGGTTAAAGAGATTTAAATGGCATATCAATCAACTGCAATTTGTGGAGCTTATGACATAATTAGAAATATGAACGGTTACTGGATATGTGATGATATTACAGAATTACTATTAGTTTTTGGCATAACATTGAAATTATAATTATTTTTAAATGAGCCCATACCTTCTAGAGATACAAACTAAAATAGTTATAGATGAAAAAATGTTTGATATTTTCTTCAAAATAATATGAGAGTGGAGGAAGGTGGTGGGGACATAGCTGAAACAAGATTAGCCATGAAGTCCATTCTATTTTTGGATCTTTTACATATTCTACAATTTAATACAAAAAA
>NW_011889589.1:42545-50964 GCF_000151845.1 Pteropus vampyrus | reverse complement strand
CAACTGCAATTTGTGGAGCTTACGACATAATTAGAAATATGAACGGTTACTGGATATGTGATGATATTACAGAATTACTATTAGTTTTTGGCATAACATTGAAAGTATAATTATTTTTAAATGAGCCCATACCTTCTAGAGATACAAACTAAAATAGTTATAGATGAAAAAATGTTTGATATTTTCTTCAAAATAATATGAGAGTGGAGGAAGGTGGTGGGGACATAGCTGAAACAAGATTAGCCATGAAGTCCATTCTATTTTTGGATCTTTTACATATTCTACAATTTAATACAAAAAATTGTAAAGATGTGATTATAGAGAAAAGAAAAACCAAGAAGGATCACAGTCCGATAACATTTTAATTAATGCCATACTGCAGTAAAAAAAAAAAAAAAAATCTTTTAAAATATAGAAAAGAATTCCATCACAGAATCAGTTTTATTGCAATTTGAAATGTAGCAATTATACCTTTGTTCGTTATTTTTCACTCACTGTCTCTTTTCCACTTTACGAAACTTAAAAAAAATTTTTTACAAACCTCAGTAGCGCTTCAGGGTCAGGAAAAAAAGAGAAAAAGGTGTAGAACTGTGTTCTTTAGCATGGAGAACTGAATAAAGCAAAGCGCCTATAATGCAAATGTAGTCTGCTTGAAGTTTTGTCCGTTGGTTACAGTCCTGTGGGACCCATGGGCATAAGCCCTACTAGCTATCAGAGTTGGTGAAATATAGAGGTGTCCCCTGGTGGCTGCAGCAAAACCGTGCTCTAGATGTAAAACCGGGGCACCAGGCGTGTGTAAAAGCTCCCCTCTGGGAGATAATGACGCTCTGGATCAAGGCAGAGGAAGCACAGGAAGATGGCGCCCACCAGGAAAGAAAAAGAAAATGAAAACCAAGGAAGGCATAGGCCGAGCACAAAGATGGTACTCACCAGTCTCCATCCTAGAGACCACCTAGCTGGCCTCCAAATATGAGTCAAATCAAATGCCTGCTCCGAGACAAGCACAAAGCCTGGCGCCCCTCCAGCGGCTGCTTCTGCGCGGAGCCCTGGGGCAGGTGAGTTCCAAGCGCAGACCCTTTAAGAGCCATTCTTCAGTTTGTTATATAGCCTTGTGAACCTCGTGGATGCGAGCCCGTCGGTTTTAAAAGGTAGATGTTTGGGGGGACTGTCGCTCAGGTGCAGGTCTTAAAAGTGGGGGGTGCCTGCTGTAGGGTGCAAATCTTTCATTCTTCAGGGGGGAGCTGGGGGTTTTGAGTTCCCTCCCAACTTTTCACCGCACCTGGGTGGGGTCTATGGCGAAAATGCTTCCCAGCCTCTTCCTAATCGCTTCGACGTGGCCGGCTCTCTTTCACCCAGTGTGTAGCAGTTGCTGAACCAGTTTTTAGGTTGTTTGAAGAGGAAGTTGTTCCATATGTAACGGAAGATTGCTTTTGTTTGTAGGAGGAGCTGAGTTCAGGACGCTCCTTCGCCATCTTGAACCAGCGCTAGGCATAAAACCATGGCACCAGATGTGATAAACACCCCATAGGATTCTACTTACGGAAGTCTCCTGTCTTCAAAGATTTCACAGCTCGAATTCCTTAAAACTGTTGTCCTTGCTCCCCACTAATCCTTTCCTTGCCCTTTTCAGTGGGTAACCAAACCAACCATATGTAGGAGAAAGAGCCCTCTTCTCAGTTTGTGGTGAAGGGAAAAAGGAATCACTGATTTTGCTGTGGTAGTTGTCCTCTAGAAGAAGATTATATTGTCTGTAAACTATTTTTAAATACTTGAGCATAGAAATTGTGGTGTGTTAGTTTTAACCTACATCTAAATATTAACTTATATTTGAAGGTATGTTAGTTTTAACCTACATCTAAATATTAACTTATATTTGAAGGTTCCTAATCAGGCCCTCTCCCCATGGTGAGCAGTTAGTATTTGAATGATGCTAATCAGAAGTCTGTATTTCAGAGGCAGCAACCACAAGCATTTTTCACTGTTTTGATCTCCTGTCAGCACTAGAGGGTTTGTTGATTAGCACAGAGGATATTAGAAATGACTTTTTATTGGTCAAAGAAGAGATATTTGAGACATAGACTCACTAGAAATATCAGTACCTCAGCAATTGCATATGTATAAACATGGTTACCCCAAATATTATACCCTTGAAGTGACATCCTTATCCTAGAATTTTCTTATGTTCAGGGTTTTGCCATTAGCAGAGAATTCTGTCACCCAATTCTTAGGTTATCTGAATCCTGCCTGTAGAATATTGTCTTTCTCCAGTGTACATTTCATGCAAGATATTAGGCGCCAAAGAGTGGGACTGAGATTGCAAGGACAGGCAGGGTACATAACTGCATTTGTACGGTTTGCTAGTTAATATTTATACATATACAGAATCTGGTGTGAAATTTACTTTCTTTATAACCTGTCTATTGGATATGGAGGTTGAATTGGGGGAGACTTATAGCTCTCACCTACATCAAAGTAATATTGGCTCTCACATCTACTAATAAAAACCTATCCATTGATTGTGTACAGCCAACTTGGCTTAGATCACTGTATAACAGATGCATCCCTGACATTTCCAATTAGACATAAAATGCTTTTTCCTATAGAAACCTCAAGTTTCTTAAATATTTTACCATAGGTACATATGTTCTTTATCATTGTAAGTACGGCACACTTCTGTGCATATCAAGGGTCTGCAAACTGCTGCCCAGGGGTCATATATGGCCTGCTGCCTGTTTTTGGATGACCAGTGAGCTAAAAATGGTTTTTACAATTTAAAGCAGTTGGAAAAATTAAAAGAAGAAGATTTCATGACATGAAAAATATGTGAAATTTCAATTGCAGTGTTCCTAAATAAAATTGTATTGGGACACACCCATGCCCATTTGTTTAGGCACCGTGTCCCCTACTTTCACATTCCAACATGAGAAGTTGCAACAGAGATATTATGAAACTCAAAGCGTAAATTATATAGTATCTGGACCTTTACAGAAAAAGTTTTGTAAAAAGTATATACCATAGGTATTTTTAGACTACTATGAGGGAAAAAAATCATACAATGTTATAAAGAACTGATTTTTAAGTTCCAAATAATTAAGTTAAGAATTATCAGAGGACATGTAAACTATCTGTAAGTTGGGAACCGTCTTGAAGAGGGTTTTAGGTCCTCCAATTTTAAGGTAAGATAAACATTTTAAAAAATAAAATAAGTAATATAAATGTTTGGTTATCACTCGTACATAAAAATTAATTTTCACCAACCCTGGGAATGGTGCCAGGGCACAGCACCTGACCAAACATAAACAAATAATTAAAACACCATGCCAGTATTCTTTATATAGGCAAAAGGCAAAAATGTTTGAATAAACTTGTTAGTACCACACTGCTTCAGTCTGAAATCCACTCCTATCTTTCGCCCTCCTTTTTAATCTTTTGTGGTTTTTAATATGCCTGCAAATTGAAATACATTAGAGGAGAATTATAGCAATGTTGGTCTCACAGTAATGAATCAATAAAAAGTTTTGATCAACCTTTGGGGCAAAAGCAGCCAATTAAAGTATGCCTCCTATCTAAATCATTCTGGAGCGATTTGTCAACAAATAGGGCAAGAATTGCCATGAGCAGTTATATTAAATCAGAAGAGGCAGACGCATTTTAATATACTGATATACAGATTTCTCTGGATGCTGCATCTCTTTTATTTAACCTCAATAAGAGTCTCTTCAAGCTAGACACAGACAACCTGTCAAAATAGTAGCTGAGGAAGACGATTCCAGCTCATTAGAACTGTGCTCATCACCATTGTAAGGAGCTCCAGGGAAAATGGAAAATTAAGCAGAGCAATTGAGTCTCCACAAAATAAGTCCAGACAGGCAGGTTTTTCTAACCTATTGCTCCTAATCTTCACTGGCAAAGGCCACACTGAGCATTTTTGAACCACTTAAAAAAATAATAATAATAAAAAGGCATTAAAAGTATACGTATTCACACACAAAAACATTCCTTGTTTTCCAAAAGTCAGTAATCAATCACTTTTAAATCAAAGAGAGATTCCCAATCAACCAAGAGAAATTCAGCACATTGATATTAGCATATGGGAAAAAAATCTACGAATAAACTCAGACTAAGAAAAAAAATCAAGGCTATTTGCTAGTCCGATTTTTAAACAAGTGCTTAAGAAAGTAGGAGGGAACTTGGTCAAGTTTTTCTTTAACCATTCTGCAGTCTAGCAAAGAGCTGTGCTACACACTAAATAAATAATGTTCCAGAGAACAATATCATAGATTCCACTAGGCACATAGCAAGAACACTGCTGTGAGTTCAGAACTATCGTGGGTTGTCCGTGCTTTTTTTTACTGGGGGAATGGGGATATCATGGAACCCTGGAAGAACTATCCATAGCAGTCCACCTGGCTCTATCCCTCAGAATGCGCATCAAGAGGCCATCTTGCCTTTGCCTAAAAGCCACGGGGGCAACCAGAAGGTCTTTCAGTCACCCTTGTCAGTCCTGGCACAAGCCGCTATGCATGGAGATTCTGCACTGGTCTGCATTTTCAGAACCACTCACTCCCTACCTCTCAAGGCCTGTCTAGGACTCTGCCGTCATTTTACCTGATGTTTCTATTGGTTTTCTCTCATAGGAAGGAGAAAGCCAGTGACTAGGACTGTAGCTCTGGAGTGTAAAATGTTGGATCCGAATCCTGGCCTCCTGACTTACCAACTATGTGGCCTGGGATAACTATTTAACTAGTCTATGCCTGTTTTTTGACCCAAAAATGGAGAAAACTATAGTCACTTGCATCATTGGGCTGTCCTGAAGATACATCAGTAGTTCTCAGTCCAACACTCTCTTCATATTACAAATATTTAGTGACATCCTCTTAAACATCCTGATATGAAATTCATGAATAGTGCTGTCTACCAGGATATTCTTTTCAAAAATAATGTAATGCCTTAACTTTAATATAAAGAAGAAATAAAAGAAAGATAATTTGTAATAAAATAATGTTTTAATAAGTAAATGCTCAAACATGATTATTCTAGAAGATATAATAAATTGCCCCACTCTTGCACATATACATGGAATAACCATTAATGCAGCTACAACCACCTCAAACCATGTGCTGCAGGCAGGGACATAATGTCCAAAACAGTGAAAAACTCTTGATAAGGTTCCAAACGAAACAAAATACGATCTTCTGATCTTAATTTACACGATAGATACACTCTTGGAAATGTCTGCATCTTAAAAATTCAAATTTTCCTTCCTGTTTATATGTAAAACCAAAGTAGGTTCTAGGCTTCAAAAATTATAAAAATAAGATTTCACCCATAGAAATGGCCACAAAACATTAGAGACAGTTATGTGAGAATTGAGTGAAGTCAGTTCTTCACTATGTGGGACAGTCCCTATATGCATTGCAGGAAGTTTAGCAACACTGGCCCTGTCACAAATCATTGTAGACAACAAAAACACCTTCACAAATTTTCACAATACCCCCAGAGAATGCTAACATCCCCTTTCAGGACCACCGGATTAAGTGAAACAGAAAACGTAGAAAAGCGTCTAGCACATGGTTAATGCTCAAGTTATAACTATTTTTACTAACTCTTTCTACTTTTGTGTAATCTCTTACAACTCTCAAAAACTTGCCTCTACAACATATTCTCACACCATATTGGGTACCAGCAAAATAGACCCTATTCTATGAGAACCTGTACCCTAGATTAAAGCAGAATATGAGAGTCATTGGACTACATGCCTTAAAAAGCTTAGCAAACTCTCATCTACCACTAATAAAATAATAATAAAAGGGGTTAAAAAGATATAAAACTCAACATAACCACAGCCCAGAAGGACTCATAATGAGTCTTGTTTCCTGCTTTAAAAGCCCTAATAGAGAACTAGATATTGCAAGGAATTCTGGGGGTGCATATATAATATGACTGCTTTGAATTGACGTTTTAAGAGCTTTGGGGTACTGATTTTGTCCTTTGTCTTCTCATATATTGAACAAGTATTAAATTGAGCGAGTAAATCAGGTAATCTAAGATAGAAAATTCGTGTAATGTATTTCTAGGGACTTTGGAGGGCTGTTTTAATCAGGAAAATGGCTGCTGAGGCAGAGAAGTACTTGACAGTCCGCAGGAGCTGAGAAGCAGAAGTCAGCCAGGGTCCCACAGCTAAGGCCAAGCCCCAATGTGCCAGGCAGTGTTCTGGTATTAACATACACAAAGCAAGAAAAATGGGACTTTGGTAATTTCATTCTACCCACTGATGTATTCTCACTTCCTAAGTAACTTTATGTCTTTAAAAATATACATCTAAATCCTTGGCTTGACCTGTCCTCAGAACCTCGTAGTTGTCTATCCAACTACCTACACAACAATACAACTTGGTCATCTTAATGGGAATCTCAAAATTAACATATCCACCTGTGCCTCCAAATGTGATACCCTGAGAAGTGTAATAAACATTTGTTGAATGAATGAACAAACCAGTGTTAGACAGTAATAGCTAGAAAAACCGATGTGTAGCCTGGGTGGTGGTCAAGGAATCTTGGAAGAAAAGAGAGACGTCTGAGCCTGCAGAAACCAGGAGCAGCTAATATTTCTGAAGAAGCTCTGTCTCCACAATGGCACACCTGGGCAGAGGTCTTGGGATTTTTAAGGCTAATTAGATCTGAGATCTCTGAAACTGGTTAAGTCTGTGTCTATGAAGGAGTATTTGATCTGTGGTTTAGATCCAGGCTATCAGTAAAGAATGCATCCAGGAAATAGGAGTATGAGCATGTCGGCATACCCTGTGGTACAAAATTCTGCAGCCTGGTTAACCATTCATTTTGGTTAAGATCTCCTTTATTCAGGCACGTATCCTCATTAGGCTCTTCAACTTTCAGAAAACAATGTTACTCTTATTTCCAGTTCAATGAATAGTTATTGCACATGAGTTGCTCTTGTCCAATAATACAAAATATCTGCTTTTCAGGTACTTATGAAGGAGTATAATTTCAGATTTTCCTCTGGCCAATACCTATCATATGATCATTTGTCAAAATGACATTTACAGAGGGTTACCCAAAAGATTTGCCATCCATCCTTCTGCTGGATTCTGCTAAACTGGATCACTAAAGAACTAGGCCTTGTGATTATTTCATCTTATTAGCAGTAATTTACTCAACTGCTCTTGGGCATTATGTCTTTAGCATATATTGAAGAATATTATAAAGAAGAGCTCCATGGCACACCACACCTAGTTAGCTGTACAAATATTACCGATGAAGACTATTTTATGACAGTGCACAGGAGTAGTCTCCCCAGGCTTAACCACAAGAATACCCAGGCCTCTTCTGATGAATTGTCCTATTCTATCTTATGAACAACATGAATCATGCAACTGATCAAAGTTTTCTTTTGGAGTGACTTTTGAAATGTTTAGAAATAAAATTTTCAATCATTTTACATGATACTTGGGTGCTAACTTTATTGCATGTTAATCTTCCCTTACCATGATTTTGTCCCTCTCTAATCTCCTTGTTTGTTTTTATAAATAGTAAATATAAAGCTTACATATGTGTAGTCAGATATCATATTTTATTTTAAAATTATTTGATATCTATATGTAATTAATTTATATTTAATTCATCCAAATTATTTTTGTAAATAATTATTTGTTAACTCATCCAGGCCATGTGTCAACTCTAATAATTCATTCTGTTATACCTGAGGCCTATATTTTTTCTTTATGTCAATTCACAGGTAAGGGTGTTCTAATTTCATAGACAATTATGAGTTTTAAAGTCTTAGGCTCTGACACTAATATAAAATGATATTGAATGTCAACCGTAATTTTAAAAAAAAAATTTAAGTCTTAAGCTATGGAATGGCTAATTTTATTGATCAAATATTCAAATATTTACTGACTATCAACTCTGTGCCAGGCAGTGTTCTGGTATTAACATACACAAAACAAACACAGTCAGTGTTCTTATATAGCATATATTCTGGGGAGAGAGTGATAGGGAAAGATTAACTACAGACAAGCAAACACATAAACCAACAGAATAATTTCCAGTCGGAAGCCAAATTTTTAAGGCAGTACAGTAGGTTTAGGTGATAATGATTGGGGAGAAGCTTCAGATTGGGTCATTGTGGAAGTTCTCTTTGGAGGTGACAGTTGAGTGGAAACTTAAATGATGAGAAGAGAGTCATACAAATATCTAGAGCTCTAGATAGAAGTAAAAATAAATATAAAGTCTCTAGTGTGAGAAAAAGCTTGATGTGTTCAAGGAATCATAGAAAGCATAATGAGCAAGGGAGAAAGGGTTATAGGAAGGAGAAAGCCAGTGACTAGGACTGTAGCTCTGGAGTGTAAAATGTTGGATCCGAATCCTGGCCTCCTGACTTACCAACTATGTGGCCT
>NW_011889589.1:31654-42495 GCF_000151845.1 Pteropus vampyrus | reverse complement strand
AAGTGTAATAAACATTTGTTGAATGAATGAACAAACCAGTGTTAGACAGTAATAGCTAGAAAAACCGATGTGTAGCCTGGGTGGTGGTCAAGGAATCTTGGAAGAAAAGAGAGACGTCTGAGCCTGCAGAAACCAGGAGCAGCTAATATTTCTGAAGAAGCTCTGTCTCCACAATGGCACACCTGGGCAGAGGTCTTGGGATTTTTAAGGCTAATTAGATCTGAGATCTCTGAAACTGGTTAAGTCTGTGTCTATGAAGGAGTATTTGATCTGTGGTTTAGATCCAGGCTATCAGTAAAGAATGCATCCAGGAAATAGGAGTATGAGCATGTCGGCATACCCTGTGGTACAAAATTCTGCAGCCTGGTTAACCATTCATTTTGGTTAAGATCTCCTTTATTCAGGCACGTATCCTCATTAGGCTCTTCAACTTTCAGAAAACAATGTTACTCTTATTTCCAGTTCAATGAATAGTTATTGCACATGAGTTGCTCTTGTCCAATAATACAAAATATCTGCTTTTCAGGTACTTATGAAGGAGTATAATTTCAGATTTTCCTCTGGCCAATACCTATCATATGATCATTTGTCAAAATGACATTTACAGAGGGTTACCCAAAAGATTTGCCATCCATCCTTCTGCTGGATTCTGCTAAACTGGATCACTAAAGAACTAGGCCTTGTGATTATTTCATCTTATTAGCAGTAATTTACTCAACTGCTCTTGGGCATTATGTCTTTAGCATATATTGAAGAATATTATAAAGAAGAGCTCCATGGCACACCACACCTAGTTAGCTGTACAAATATTACCGATGAAGACTATTTTATGACAGTGCACAGGAGTAGTCTCCCCAGGCTTAACCACAAGAATACCCAGGCCTCTTCTGATGAATTGTCCTATTCTATCTTATGAACAACATGAATCATGCAACTGATCAAAGTTTTCTTTTGGAGTGACTTTTGAAATGTTTAGAAATAAAATTTTCAATCATTTTACATGATACTTGGGTGCTAACTTTATTGCATGTTAATCTTCCCTTACCATGATTTTGTCCCTCTCTAATCTCCTTGTTTGTTTTTATAAATAGTAAATATAAAGCTTACATATGTGTAGTCAGATATCATATTTTATTTTAAAATTATTTGATATCTATATGTAATTAATTTATATTTAATTCATCCAAATTATTTTTGTAAATAATTATTTGTTAACTCATCCAGGCCATGTGTCAACTCTAATAATTCATTCTGTTATACCTGAGGCCTATATTTTTTCTTTATGTCAATTCACAGGTAAGGGTGTTCTAATTTCATAGACAATTATGAGTTTTAAAGTCTTAGGCTCTGACACTAATATAAAATGATATTGAATGTCAACCGTAATTTTAAAAAAAAAATTTAAGTCTTAAGCTATGGAATGGCTAATTTTATTGATCAAATATTCAAATATTTACTGACTATCAACTCTGTGCCAGGCAGTGTTCTGGTATTAACATACACAAAACAAACACAGTCAGTGTTCTTATATAGCATATATTCTGGGGAGAGAGTGATAGGGAAAGATTAACTACAGACAAGCAAACACATAAACCAACAGAATAATTTCCAGTCGGAAGCCAAATTTTTAAGGCAGTACAGTAGGTTTAGGTGATAATGATTGGGGAGAAGCTTCAGATTGGGTCATTGTGGAAGTTCTCTTTGGAGGTGACAGTTGAGTGGAAACTTAAATGATGAGAAGAGAGTCATACAAATATCTAGAGCTCTAGATAGAAGTAAAAATAAATATAAAGTCTCTAGTGTGAGAAAAAGCTTGATGTGTTCAAGGAATCATAGAAAGCATAATGAGCAAGGGAGAAAGGGGTATAAGTCAAGGAAGTTGGCAAAGGTCATATTAGAGATAAGGGCTATGTAGAGAATTAAAATAATGTGAAAAAAGTTACTATGTGACTCTTTAAATTGGGTAATGAAGAAAGAGCGTTCTAAGAAGGTGACATCTAAATAGACTTTAGAAAGGCTGAGCTAGTGCAAAGGTCTTTAGCAAAGATGCGGAAATTTTCATGATTTTGACAACCAAACCAGTCAATAGAGAAAAGAAGCCTGATTAAAGTACATTGGAGAGAAATAAGATATATGCCATGTTTAGGAATAAGAAGACTAAAGACTAAAAATATTTCAATTTGCCTGTAAGTCAAACAAATTCCAATGAAAATCTCCCCAGGATTTCACGATCCTGACATAAAGTTCCTAAAATTCATATGAAAGTACAAAGGGGTAAAAATATCTCTGAATACTTTGAAGAACATACTGGGGGTATGCTCTATCATTTATTATAAACCTATAGTAAATAAGATTATGTGCTCTTGATTCAGAATTATGCAAATAAACCATTGCACCAAAGAAATAACATAGGGATCCAGAAAATAGTATAAGATACTGGTGACATTACAAAGCAGTGGAGAAATAACGGGCTATTCATTCAAGATGCTAAGACAACTATGTAAAAGGTATGAATAGGCAATTCAAAAAGAAGAAACACCAATAGCTAATAAACATATGAAAAGATGATCTACTTTACTAGATGTCAGGGAAATGCAAATTAAAATCACAGTGAGGTACCAGTTCGAACTCATCAGTTTGGCAAAATAGAAAAGTGTGACAATTCAAGTTTTAGCATGAATATGATGAAATAGGAACTTCTGATTTACTGTAGGTGGGGATGGAAATTGGTATAAAATCTATCAGTAGAAAATGAAGTATACAGTAGTTATTCAATGGAATATAATAGAGAATTAAAATGAATAAATTAATGTATTAAAATGAATAAATCTGAAGAATATTATGTGGACCAAAGATGTAAGCTGTAAAATGACATGTATAATAAACTACTTATGTAACATTTGAAAACTTGTAAAAATAAATACTTTATATCAGTTATGGATATATACTTGCATGACAATATATAAAAACATATAGGCTTAATGAACACCAAATTCAAGTTAACGGTTAATGGTTACCTTTGGGAATGGGAGAGGATTCATTCGAGAAGAATTTCAATTGTGCCTATAACATTTCTGTTAAAAACGTAAAGCAAATATAGAAAAACATTAAGATTTTATAAAGCTAGACAGTGGCTATGTATGTTGATATATCTTTATTTTATTATTCTCTAGCTATTCTCTGTGTTTGAATTATTTCGTAGTTTATAAAGAGAGAATAAAAGTGAGGAAGTGAAAACCAATCAATATAGACGACTTGAATAGTTTTACTGTGAAGGGACGGAGATATGGAATGGTAACTTAAAAGGATTAATATAATTTTTTTTTGACTAAGATGATGCTAGAGTATTTTGTATGTTGATATGAATAATCTAGCATAAAGAGAGAAACTGACTGAAAAGAGAGTGGACAAACCAAAGGAACGAAGTCCTTAAGCAGCAAAGCAAGACAGGAAACTAAGCTTAAGTGAAAAGACTCATTGTTCACAAGCAGAGCCATACTCTCTCCCTTATTATAAGGAGAAAGACAAAAAGATGAAGGCAGATGCAGGTAGGTTGGAGGATTTGATAATGGAATATGAGGGGAGCTGAAGCACTGCCTATCTTACTACGGCTATTAGCTATTTTCTTAGTAAAACTGGAGGGCAAACAGGTGGGATCTGTTTGAGCAGGTTGTCAAGGTGGAAATATTAAGAGTGATGAGTAATTTTTCTAAGTATGGGAAAAGGAATTTTTACAGGAAACTCATAGAAATAAATTCTAACTAACCTAAGCCAATTTGGTTAAACGCAAGTCCGTTAATTTTAGTAGATAATAATGGGAACCAGAAATTGAAAGTAAGTGAGAGTTTGCTAGTCCCCTACAACCTTATTACCAGGTTTTAGTAAAAGAATTAGACAAAAATCTCCCACACATAGAGACCATTATTAAGTTAACATTTTTAGTTAACAGACCCCAAATATACCATATAGCCTGTTCTGTAAGCCCAGTAAAATCCCTTATTGGTGCTACAATCATGCCTTGCATGGAAGGTTCCTTTGGAACAGATGTGACAATATTCTAGAGGCACAATGCAGTTACCCTAATGGTCATCAGCAAGCCAACAAGAATCCTCCAGAGATGGCTAGGCATAGGACTGTTAGGGATGAAGCTTCCTACTTTATCTTATTGGTGAAGGATGACTTAGTAGACTCATACCAAGACAGCAAGTGTTTCTAGAATATTTTAGTTAATTCACAAATTTTATCTATCACTAATCTCACTAGTGAATACCCATTTCCAATATCCATTATCCAATTATCAAGCCACTAATTTCACCAATAAATAACAGTATTTATCTTTCATTATGCTAATATTTTTAAATCTGGTGTTAATTGAAATTAAAGATTATTGAAGATTATAGTAGCTGTCTCTGAAATGTGGCCTTTTTGTTAAATGTCAACCATCCCCTCCTTCCCCCTAGAGGATTATGTGCTGTGACCAGGCAATTGGCCATACCTAGATTGTAGCTCGGATTCACACAGGCTAACACATATAAACACGCGTGCACATGTATACCTATGTCAAAATATTTTAAAGTGAAATATAGGCATTATCTTACGTAAAGTAAGATTCAGATGTTGTTGAATTCTCATTTGAAATTTGAAGTCACAAGCCTCACTCAGCCAATAGACAGTTACTCAGTGTGAGATCCTAGCTCGTCATCAGAGACTAGACTTAAATCATTAACTATGAGACATTTAGAACTTCCTAAGCCTCTGCTTCAGTTTCCACACATGCAAAATGATAATAGTATCTACCTAATCTGTATAATATGTGAATAAACTAAACAAAGTTATCTAATGTTTCTTATTATGGTTAGTGTTTCGGCTAACATCTTTTGGCTAATATCGTTTTAAAAGGTATTGAACTGGTAACTCCATTTCATTATCTCTGTGTACATTGTATCACTTTTAGATGATATAATGGGCAAATGTCTGTGTGTTTCAAGCTCAGAAACTCCTTTGAGTCCTACAAAACTGAAGCAGTTCTGGAAACCTCTTTTCAGGATAAGTGCTTCTTAGGCAGACAGAGCACCTGCTCCTGGGAATTTTGTGCTAAGAGGTTGGTGCCCCACTCACATCCGTTTCCTGCCTTGAACTCTGCTACAAATGCACATTTCTCTCCTATGCTTCCTGCTCTGCCTATAAACAATCCTTTAAAAAATGTGCTTTGTATTTACAATAGCCAAGATATGGAAGCAACCTAAATGCCCATCAACAGATGATTGGATAAAGAAGTTATGGTTCATATATACACTAGAATATTTATCAGTTATAAAAAAAAAAAAAGAAAAAAAAGAAATCCTATCATTTGCAACAACATGGATGGACCTATACAGGTGATTATGCTGAGCGTAATAAGTCAGTCAGAGAATGATAAATATCATATGATTTCACCGACATGCAGAATCTAAGGAACAAAAAGAACAAGCAAATAGAAAACAGACCCACAAATATAGAGAAAAATCAGGTGATGACCAGAAGACGGGGGGTGCTGGAAGAAAGTGGTGGAGAGTTAACTAAGTACAAATTTGTAGCTGATAGATGGTCTCAAGGATGAGGAGCATGGCATAGGGAGTGCAGTCAGCAGTAAGGTAATGTCTATGTGCAGAGCCCAAAGGAAGATAGAGTAATCAAGGGGATTGTTTCATAAACTATATAAATGTCTAACCAATGTACTGTATACTTGAAAATAAAAAATAAAATAAAATAAAATGTGCTTTGGCTCAGCTAGCTTGTCAAACTAATTCTCTCTCATCTTTCACTGCTAGACTATATAAAGAGAAGTCTCACTCACTGTCTCTTTTCTACTACCCAATTAGTCTGTAATGCACTGCAAGCTGACTTCCTTCTCTATTATGCTACTGAAATGCTCTCTCAAAGGTCATAGATTCCTCCCTATCACCAATCCAATAGTGTTTCCTCAGCACTCATCTTCTTAATTCTCTTTGCAGCCCTTGACCCTGCTAACCTTTCACTCTTCCTCGGTCATCTAAGTGTGCAAGCAATGAGTACTGGAGGAATTCAGACCTCAAAAATAGTTCAATAGCATCATTTAAACTGGGTTTAGTATCTATAAAATTCAAGTCACTGATAAAAGTACAACATTTATCATGACTTTATATAGAAGGAAATATTTGTAACTTGCTGATACACAACATACCTTATTGATTCTCTTAGCAGCCTGTCCTTGTTCTAATAATTATTTTGAAAACATGGCTGGTGACCAAGGGGAAACAATAAAGGAGAAGGTTGGTGCTACCCAATAGCCTTGTTGTCTCTCTAGAGCAGGGGCTTGGGCAAAAGTGCCCACTACAACCAGTTCTCCTGGGGGCCTACCAGCCCTTCCCACCCTAGGCATCACTACTGAGACCAGAATGGAAATGACCTTGCGGACCTCCTTTTCAGCAGTCACCACCAACAGCAAAGCCTATGGAACCAGCACATAAGTATGCCCTTCAACAGCACCAAAGTATGCCCTCCTCCTCTAGCACACTTGCCTACTCCCCTAGGGACAAAAAGGACAGTTTGCACCCCGTCAGCACCCTGCACCACTTTGACTCGGCCCTCTCCGGCCTCTCCCTCAACTCTGGGTCCAGCCTATCCCTGTACTCCACATCCTCGATGTCCAAAGATGAAGAGGAGCCAGAGACACTTGCGTTTGCTAAGAAGCTCTTGGTGAAGTGCTGTTGCCAACTCTGCTACAGTGTGTTCAAGGACCCTGCAATCACTACATGTGGGCACATGTTCTGTCGAAGATGCACCTTGGAGTCAAAGAAGTGTCCTGGGGACATCAAGCTGACAGTCATGGTAAACAACACTGCAGTGGCCAAGCAGATCTGGGAACTCTTCATCCACTTCAGGCATGGCAATCTGGGTGGTGAGGGCTGGGAAGCTCATCATCTTTGAAGTAGGCCCAAAGGGTGCCCCTTCACCATCGAGCCCAGCAGCTGGAAGGCCCATGAGGGCGATTGTGACTACAAGCCAGTGAAGAGCCTGAAAAACACCAGCTGCCCACTGCTCATTAAGATAACCTATCAGCCCATCTCAAGGGGTGTGATCACATAAAGTGTTCCCATTCCAAGTAGGAGTACACATTCACTGGGTACCAGGACATATACGAGAGGTACCTGAGGATATGCTGCTTGGACAGGCTAAAAAAATCATTTAGCAGACGGTTGACAGCTTCCACAAGATGCACATGGCACTGGCCTAGAAGGACCAAGAGATTTCTTTCATACACTCCATGCTGATCAAATTCTTGAAAAGATTAACCATATGAGAAGATCTTTGAGTTCAAGTCTGATGTTCTAGACAAAAACCAGAGCAATTTCAATGAGGATCATATGGAGTTCTGGAGGGATGTATCCATGTTGAATGAGGAACCCCACATCAATACATAGCTGAACATGGGCACCCAAGGATCCTGTGACTTTCAGCAGATCTTCAAGTGCAAAGGAACCTCATGGGCTACCAGGGCCCTGTCATCTGTTCCATGGATGACCTGCTCCTCAGTGGCTCTTTTAGCAAGATCATCAAGGTGTGGGGCAACTGTACCA
This sequence comes from Pteropus vampyrus, assembly GCF_000151845.1. Taxonomy (NCBI): domain Eukaryota; kingdom Metazoa; phylum Chordata; class Mammalia; order Chiroptera; family Pteropodidae; genus Pteropus; species Pteropus vampyrus. The sequence continues at coordinate 34,897 of NW_011889589.1, read as the reverse complement.
TGTACAAATGCCCGAAGATGCTGAAGGGCTGTGACAGCATGGTGCTGGTGCTCTGCATCCAGGGGTGAGAGCTCTGCTGTGGCTCAGTAGACTGCATCATCACCATGTGGGACATCTAGAACCTGCAGAAAGGGAACATGATCTGTGCCTAGAAAACGAGAGTGCACACTAGTCTCCTTGCACAACATGCTCTTCAGCAGCTTTCTGAAGGCGATCAAGGTCTGGGACATAGTGGGCACTGAGCCAAAGTTAAAGGAACTCATTGGCCTCAGCTAATGGGTATAGGCCCTGGTAGCCACCCAAAGCTACCCATACAGCAGCTCCTACCAGACAATCAAGATCTGGAACATCCAGACATTCAAATGCATCCATGTTCAACAGATGTCAGCAGCAGCATCTACTCTGTCACCATAACAAATCACCACATCGTCTGAGGTACCTAGGAGAACTGCTTGCAAGACAAGTAGCAAGTGCAGACCCTAATGGGCCATGTGGGCACCAAGTATGCCCTGGCAGTCACCTCATTGCCAGACCAGACCAAAGTCTTCAGCACACCCTGCAGTCTCTCAGGGTCTGGAGTATGAACATTTCTCTGCTGCATCGCCAGGGCAGAGTGACTAGGCTGGCTGTGTCCCAGGGCCAGCTCTTCTCAGGGGTTGTGGACAGCACTGTGAAGGTTTGGACTTATCAACAGAGAATCCAGGCTGGGCCTTGGCTTTTCCTGGGCCTGCCCTGGGGGGACAGGCTGGCCATACAATTAGTCTCAGCTTCTCTGCCTATCCTGTGGGACAGGTGGGCAGGCTCACCCAGCCAGGCAATGCCCTCTCTGCCATATACCCAGCAAACCTCCCTTTCCTGGGCCTGTCATTGCTGCTGCCGGGTAGTCCAGCCCCTCTCTCTGGGTACCAGGTACAAGCATGGCCCGGCCCACCCTCCAGCCCTACTCTAGATGGACTGCGTTCTTTTTATTCAGCTTTACTGTTTTTAGACCGCATATAGATTTGGTTACTTCTCGATTAAAATAAAAGCAGTGCAAACCATGAAAAAAATAAAATGCATGCAGATTGACACCTTTAAGATTAAAAAAAAAAAATTACCAGCTTTTCTAGTGTTCAGCTTACAATTGTTTTTCCCAGAGGGGAACTGGTTCGGTGTTTTCTGTGTTACTATGTATATTACCAAGCACTTGGAGAGGGGCAAGAAGGAGAGACAGGAAAGAGCCCTTGGAGAAAGGCTCACCTGCTTTGTCTCCATAAGCGGGTGGGGTCATTCAAGTTCTGCCACACCAGGATACATCAAAAAGATCTTTAAGAAAATAATGAAGATGGATGAGGATGTAGGGCCTCCTTCCCTAGGTTGCTGTCATTCATATCCTCATTAAAAATGTCATCCCAGGGCCCTACAAATGCCTTCCTGCAGTCTTGCCCTTCTGCAGTCAACTTCTGTCAGATTCCATCTGCTGCTCCTCCCCTCCTAGTGCTTGAGGCAGCCCTTTTGTTTAATTCTGTAATCTTTGGCTGACTGCCAGCCAAATGAAATGATTATCTGCATTGACCCCAATGCAGAAGATGGGAGCCCACCTTAGGTGACATTCTAACTAACCTTTGTGTTTCTATCTCTGTGTTATGTCTCTCCTTCTTAAGATATGGCTAATAATGCAGGGGACCCTCTTTGAACTACACAGGATGAAACTTGTATTAACAAGAAAGGCACTTATTCAAGACACCCAGAAATACAGACAAGGATACTGGGTTTTTATCAGAGGTAATAGAACCTATTCTCCCAGATCAAAGATTCAGTACTCAAGGCACTGAATATCTTACACTTCCAGTAATGGTTCCTGCTAAGAGTAGTTAGCCATTCTAGGTTAGTCACTGATTTTGCTGGTGATGGAAATACCTCAAGAATTTCCTTTGCCTACCTGAATTGCAGAGGCAAACCAACAGTGTAAGCAAAAAGAAGCCTAGAACACTAAGCTTTTTTTGTCTACCAAAAAAAAGAGCACATGATTCTAGAGATGAAAACTTTCCAGATTCTTATGTCACCACCTTACCCACAATGTCAAAATAAGTAGATGCAACATGAAGGAAAAGATTAATGCAAACAGTGAAATTTGGATGTAACCCCATATTTCATTGGCTTTTCATTCAATGTTGTTGTGATATTGTGATTTATAAGAAATTTATATTTGATCCATGTCCTGGTTTCAGGCACAGAGCTTCCAAAACTCTTTGGAATTTCCTAAGTTATGAGAATGACAAAGGTAACTTTTATTATGTTAATGATGTGACTTAGGACCTCACCTAGTGATAGGGGCTGGTTGCCAGGGGAGCCAATCCTGTGATAAGAGGGTTGTAACTTTCAGTCCCACTTCCAATCACCAATGGGCAGTGATTTGATCAATCATGCGCATGTAATGAGGTCTTTATTTGGTTGTCCAAATCCAAAAAACAAGGTCCAATGAGCTTCCGGGTTGGTGAACACATAGAGATTGGGGCTAGAGAAGCACTCGGAGAGGGCATGGAAGCTCTGTGCCCTTTCCCCATATCTTGCCCTAAGCACCTCTTCTATCTAACAGTTCCTGAATTACATCTTTTCATTATAAACTGGTAATTTAGTAAGTAGAACATTTCTTTGAGTTCTGAGCTATTCTAGCAAATTAATCAAACCCCAGGTGGGGTTCATTGGAACTTTCAATCTATTGCCAGCGGGTCAGAAGCTCAGGTGACAACCTGGACTTTCGATTCATGTCAGGGGAATGGGGGAGGTGTGGATTTGTAGGACTGAGCCCTTAACCCGCGTGATCTGACACTATCTCCAGGCAAACAGTGTCAGAATTGAGTTGAATTGTAGGACACCCACCCAGTGTCTGAGAATTTCTTGTTGATGTAGGGAAAACATCACGTGCACGCACGTGCATGCACACACACACACACACACACTCTCTCTCTCTTAGAATTGATGACCAGAACCCATTAGTTGTTAATTTGCCTGATGAACATCAATTGTTTTTTAAGCATCTGTTTTCCCTGTACTAGAGAGAACATAATGCAGAGCAATAAAGAGAAGATACGTTTTGGAACCAGAGGGATCTAGGTTAAAAACCCTGCTTCACCTTTACTGGTTGCGTAGTTGATAAATATACTTACTATCCAAGAGCCTTGATTTCTTCATCTGTAAAGCAGAAATAATAATAGTACTTACATTATAGAGGCGCTGAGAAGATGTCACCTATGCACATAA
>NW_011889589.1:18276-30984 GCF_000151845.1 Pteropus vampyrus | reverse complement strand
TGAAGCAACATGTTTTATTAAGGAGGCTGTTAAGTGGAAATTGTTTTCCTAACTTGAAATTGTTACTCTCCTAGAGAAAGAACACTGATGTTTCACAACAGGATTAGAAACATAAGTATAACACATTCTAGCACATATGAATGTATATTAAAAAATTTATATACTTATTAATAAGTATGTAGCTATTTGAAACGTATAACACAAGATACACAGCAAAAAGAAAGTATTTTGTTAGCACCTACCAGCTTTCCAGTCTATATGAATGTATATCAGAAATATTTAAATAGTATTTGTATATAACTATATACCTATTCTGTTACATCATTTTACCTAGATGTGGTTATTTAAAAGTAGATTCATCTTTCACCTACTTCATTTCTCATTTTCAGATACATCGTTCTAAATAAGCTTCTACGTCAATTTGATGATTCTAATTTTCTTTAGATATCACCAAAATAAGCTGTAGTTAAAGATGAGAGCTGAAAACCCAGTACCTTATGCTACACATGTGTTTCTTCCAGTTTGTGGCTTGTCTTTTAATTTTGTTTAGTCTATTTAGCAGGGCGGAAGTTCTTCATTTTAATAAAATCCAACTTATTTTTCTTTCATGGATCATTCTCTTATTTTGTATCTAAAATCTTATTACTAAGCCAAAGGTCAAATAGATTTGCTTCTATTTTTTTTTCTAGAATTTTTATATGCTTTATGCATTTACAGGTATGATACATTTTTCATTTCTGTGTAAGGTGTAAGGTTTGTTTCTATGTCAATTTTTTTGTTTATTTTTGTGGGGTTTTGTGTATGTGTGTGTGTGTGTGTGTGTGTGTATAGCATTGTTTGTTGAAAAGACAATTCTTTCTCCCTTTAATTGCTTCTGCACTTTTGTCAAAAATCAATCTGCTATTTGTGGTCCTTCTTCTGAGCTTTTATTCTGTTCCACTGATCTTTGTTTATATTCTGTCACCAATACCACACTGTCTTGCTTACTGCAGTACAACTCTTAAAATATAATGTCTGGCATATAAAAAAAAAAAAAAACACTTATACAAAGAGATAAGATAATAACAACAAAAATAAAACAGCAAAAGCAAGACAATAGAAACAATCCCCATAGCTCCAGAATTTGGAATTATCAAACTATTCTTCCTCTATTAAATAAGATAAAAGGCAAGATTTAAAATTTCAGCACAGAAGTGTAAACTATAAAAAAAAATGAGGCAGACTTGAAAGAGAACCAAATCAAAATCCCAAAACTGAAAACACAATAACTAAAATTAAGAACAATAAATTTTATCCAGCTGAAGAAAAAATAGTGAAATAAAAGATAAGTCAATATAATGAAACAGGAGGGAGGAAAGGGGTTGGAACAACAGGAATATGTAAGATACACAGATTTTATGACAAAGGTGGAACTTTAGAACAGTGGAGGAAATGATAATCTTTTCAATAAATAGTGGGATAGGCAAAAGTAAACAACAGTGCTTACAGATGTGTAGTTAAGTAGCTAAAGAATTAAGGAAAGCAAATAAATTATTATCATAGTGATTATATTTAAAGGAGGAGAAAGGTTTGTGAGTGGGACCATGGATGCTTCTGGGGCACTATTAATATTCTCTGTTTTTACTTTTATATTACTAGTGTTTACTTCATAATAATTTTGTTAAGCTGAACATTTAGGTTTAAGCAAGTTTTAAAACATGGATGAATGGTAGCAGATCTAGAAAAATGAATGTTAAACTGCCAATAGGGAAAGCTCAGAAACAACCTAATTTATATATATATGACATGCCAGATACTAGGTACTTCAGGAAATGGGAGCAAATTAATGGAAGGATGGGGTAAAAAATAGAAGGATAAATTGAAATAGCTAATAATCACTTAGAGCTCCAAATCCCCTTTCCCATTCTCTTCATTTGTGTAACTGCCTCTTGGCCACTCGACAGAAGGCTGAAGGTTTATTTTCCAGCAAGGTGAAACATTCTCTAGACTACTAAATATTTGGCAGATTTGAGAGTGAGGATATTTCTCTGAAAACAGAAAGATTAAATTAAAATATTCAAAAGGATGTTAAGACTCAGGCCCCAGACCTCTTTCTCAGCTCATGTACCGATACTTTGAAAGTCAGTCTATATCCTAATATCAAGAGATTAGTATACTTTTCTGGTATATCTGACCACCTGAAGAGGAAATAGTTAAAGATACTTACTTCAAATGTTCTAGAAAGAAGGTTGCCAAATATAGGAAATAAAAATATAGAATGCCCAGTTAAATTTGAATCTTAGGTAAGTAAATAATTTTTTAATATGTCATATGCAATATTTGTGACATATTTATACTAAAAATTACTTATTATTTATCTTAGGTTTAAATTTAACTGAGTATCCTGTATTTTATCTGGAAGCTCTAAGAAGAACATCCTAATTAGATCAACCTACAATGAAGACCACAATTGGCAAGTTCCAATCTTATGCACAGAGCTTTCTCATGGTCAATCATGGATTATATCAGCTTCTAAAATAAAAGATAGAGAACAAAAAAGAAATTAAAAATTCAGCTTGGGTGAAACAGAGCTTTACTTAAAAAGAGAATAAATTTGAATCTGTTAACTATTTTGAAGAGATAAAAGAAATTGTATCCCTAAAATTGTAAAACCGTATCTTATTAAAATCAAAAATCAAAAAAAAAAAATTCCAGAAACTACCAGACACAATTTCCTAGAAATTACATATGACAATAGACATTTAAAAACCAAAAATTAGTTAAAAGATTGTTTAGAAATTTTCTTGAAATCAGAGTATAAAGAGGAAGAGGAAGAGGAAAATAAAAGAAAAAATTGGTTTTAAAAGTTAAAGAACTAATTAAAGAATGCCACTATCCAAATAATATGTATTCTAGAAAAAGAGAATGCAGAAAATAAAAGATGGAAATTAAATAGTTAAATGAAGTTTCCATTAACTGAAGAACATGAATACTCAGATTAAAAGTCCTCTAAATGCTTCCATACAATGAATTAAAATAGACCCACAATCCGAAAGATCATTATATAATATCAGAACACTGGAAACAAAGAAAACTTTTTAGAGAGGAAAAGATCCTACACAAAGAATCAGGAACAAAAAGGACTCCAGATTTTAGCAGCACTAGAAGCTAGAAGACAATGGATTAGTGTCTTCAGTATTCTAAGTGAATTTTGTTTCCAACTTATAATTCTATATCCCGTTGTCTTAATTCATTCAGGCTGCTATAACAGAAAACTATAGACTGAACCTGCTTCCTGGCTCATAGAGAACCGTCTTGTCACAGTACTTCCATGACAGAAGCAGCAAGGGAACTCTCCCATGTCTCTTTTTAAAGGGCACTAATCCCATTCACATGTGGGCTTCACCTTCGTAATCCAATCACCTCCCAAAGACCTCACCTTCAAATATCATCGCATTGGGGTTTAATTTTCAAAATATGACACAAACATTCAGTCCGTAGCACTGGCTGAACTATCAATCAAGGATGAGGATAGATGGAAACCATTTTCAAACATAAGATTTCAAATTTATCTACTGAGAACTTTCTTTCAGTAATGTACTGGAACATATGCTCTGCCAAAACAAGAGTTTAAGTTAAGAAAGAAGGCAACGTGGGATCTGGAAAACATGGGATCCAGCACAAGAGAGGCGAAGAGAATTCCAAGGATGATTGTGAAGAAAGATCTTCAGATGACTGCTGTGAACACTAACAAGAAATTAAACAATACAGCCTGGAGGGGATAAGAAAGTCTTGGGAAAGACAGATTATCTGAAGTGTTTAACCATTGGAGGAGGAAATTTACAAATCTGGGATAACATTTGGAGATAATTTATTGTTTTGTGTGTAGAAAATGAAAGAAAAAAAATGAGACAACTGCAAAAACATCATAAGGACAGCGGTTAACATTATAGGCTCCTGAAGCAGTCTCTTCGGATTCAAATCCTGGCTCTGCCACATATACCTTAGTTTCTTCAAATATAAAACAGAGATAATAATAATAGTACTTACTTCATAACATATATATATATTGAGTTATATATATAAAAATCTATGGAAATATCTAAGAATAGTGTCTATCAATCACAATATAAGAGCCCAATACATGTTTGTAATTACAATATAATTCATGCCTCAGCTATATATAGCATGTATACAGTCACAATAATATTAAACTGAATATTCAATAAAGTGAAAATATAGTAATACTGAGGCAGATGGTGAGATAAGACGAGTACGTGTTAATGAAGGGTGGGGAAAATGTGTATGGAGGGGAAGATATTATCAATACCCATTTTTGGATAATGTCTAAAAGTGAAAAATCAAAAAATAGTAGTAGAAACATACTATTTCCAGGTATAAATGAAAATACTAGAAGAATTGGCTTAAAGAATTAAATGTGATTGCCTTTGAAGGGAGATACGTCACCATTATTTTTCACAAACTTTGTAGAACTATTTGACCTTTTACGTTGTATGCATCAATAACAAATTTAAAAAATTAAAACCAGACTTAAACCAAAAAAAGTTATCTGTATGTAATGCCAGAAAGAAGGTGATTTACAATGCAATACGTTTGATGGAGACAGCCTTGCCATCTCTGGAGGCTAACACGAATTGAATGGCCACATAGTTCCAAGAACAGCAATTAAGCTCTCTTAGTAGATGTTCCTTGTGCGTGTCATTTTGGGAAACATTTGACCCCATCAGCCTTCTTCTGTATTTAGCAGGACCTCCCCTGACTCTCTGTGTCACTTTAACAGGTGAATTACCAAGAAAAAAAGCATTCCTTCTGCCTATGCTATGGACACTTGTTAATAATGGATTTCAGGGTCCTGGAGCTAGACTGACAGATGCTCTTCCAGGAGGTTAATGAGATAAAGGTTCCTCCAGCTGGCCCTTAAGCAGAGATTACACCTGATGGGAAGATAATCAGATTATTCCAGAAACAGCCACTGCTTCATGTTCCTCATAAATTAGCATCTTCATAAAGATAAACCAAGAAGGTTATCCTCACTCAGCCGGCATCAATATTTAATTATTTTTCATATTTCTGTCATTTTTAAAGTGATGTTTGGGGCTGTTCTGTGATTGTTGCCGGATTGCTACCAATGCACAAAAGTCAGAATGTATTTGGAAACTAGAAGGGCTATTTTCGTTTTTTGGATTTTTCTCCAAGTTCAAGGAACCAAAGGTAAGTTATTTGAATATTTGTTTACTTTTAAATTGCTTATCTATAAAATCTATTTATAGAAGAGAACATTTAAAATCAACAAATTACCACTGTATCTCAAAGGGCTAATATATATGGTAGGCATTAAATAAAGGCTGATTGATTGATTGATTGATCGAACGTCAGAAATTGTTTTCACTTTATTGCTTACTACATAATCTTAAGTGCATAATCTTGTGTTAACAAATAAGAGAGATAAATGCTTCCTATTTGCTTTTATTAAACATTAAATATAAATTCATATCATTAATACAGTAACAGTAGTTCCATGAAACCAATTCCATTTATCTCTTAAAATTGATAAATAAAATCTAAAAAAATGAAATTAATATTTTGTCACTTACGATCAGACAAAAAATGTATTTCTTACTTTCTCACTGTTAAATAATGAGTTGCTTTCCCTTACAAAATAGTAAGTGTGCTTTATCTTCAGAGTTTATAACTACAGCCAACTTAGAAACTTGGTAATTTTGAAGTTATGTACATAAAAATACTAGATACCGAATGTTCTTATGGAGAATATTCAAATGAATCTAAAATTAAAGCCAGCCACGAATCAAGCATATTTTTTAAATAATGTATTTTAAAAACTTTATTTAAAAACTGTATTAAAAAACCTGTTTAATACATCAAAAATGTATTAGAAAACATTTTAGAATAAGCCTGATCATTATAACATAACATTTTAAGACATTTGAAATCAATAATGTCTGATTCTTCTTTAAGAGTGATTAACATTTTAATTAAAGCATTGGTTTGAAAATGTCCATAGAGAAGTAAAACAAATAGTTGGTTGCATTCATAAGTCACAAAATAACTGATACTGTCAGTTATTTTATATGTAATTTTACTGGCTGCATTTAGAGAGAAAAAATTTCCAGAAAATATTACATAAAAATCCTCTTGATGTTTTGCTACATAAATGATAGTGGATGGAACAAAGTTTACTTATCTTTCCTTTCAACTATTCATTTCATATCAATGTTTACATTTATGAAAAAATTAATTAAAAACAAATGATGGTGTTCCAGTGTATTCTGAACTTAATCTGCTGAAACAAATCAATTTGTTCATTTCATAAACTTGACTAGGCAAATCAGCTTTGTTTTGTTTTGTTTGTTTGTTTGTTTGTTTAATTACGTTAAGTAATTTAACTATTTTTTCATTTTCATATATTATATATCAGCCCTTACAAACAATTTCAAATAGCATAATTATATATAGAAAGTTAACTGAAATAAGATTACCAAAAAACTACAATTTGTTGTATGCTTATTTCTCTGAAACAAAGCATTGTAACTACGTAATAAGGAATCCTAACATGTTACTTGTTTGAGGCTTTTTTTCAGTAAGAATCTCAGATCTGTGAATTTCTGTTAATCTTCAAATAGCAAGGTCTACATTAATTAGAGTTTATTTGCTTTGGCCAGACTGGTTTCCCATTTGTGACTATCATAAGTGTACTTAGAAAATGGTTTTAGGAGAGAGAAGAGTTTAATTCAGTAAAACTGTTAAGCATAACAGTTGGGTGTTTAAATTCAATTTTTAAAAATTATAGATTATTTGAAAAATCAAAAATATATTAACAAATTATCCATTGTACTTCTATCCAAACACAGCCCTTAACACCTTCGTGTTTCCTCAGTCTTTTTTCTATGTATGCTTACTTAATTTTTTTATAATGGCAGTTCTGCGGCACACACAATTGTATATCAGACTTTTTGCACTTCTACTGCATCATATAAATGTTCTGCATGGCTTTCTAGTTTTGACAAATATCATTTTATTGGCTGTATCATGTTCCACTCAGTTGATACATCATGGTTTGCTTTATCTAAATACTCAAGAAAAGAGAAATAATTGTTCTTAATTATTTTGTTATTATAAATAACATTGTGATAAACATCCCTGTACATAAGGCATCTCTCAGTATTTAAGATTCTAAGCATAAATTTACTGAAGTTAAGTTATTGATTCTAAGCAATATAGTTTTATGGCATGTGATTCATATTGCCAAATTTCTTCTCGAAAGGTTTCCTATCCCTTTAGGTTATTTTTTTTTCCATTCGATTCCACAGAGTGCTTACCACATACCCAATACAGAATATTAAGAGATTCAAAGACATGCCAATATTTCAAAAGGTTTCCTTTAAGCTTTGCAGATTCTGTATGTAGTTTTTCCATTGATACATAAAAGTGAAACAGTTCCGATTTTAAAGCATTCATTAAATAAAATTGGTTAGCACAACAAAAGACAGTTCAGTAGTTTCAAAGTACAATTACTTCATGAAGATACCATGGCTCCTCTCTTCAGTATTCATAATGGGGATGCCAGTGGCATCAGAAGTGCACAGCACCGCTTTACACTCCTACCTTTCCATTTCACATAAATAATTTCATCTAATTGCTTGTGACATTATGACATGGTGGGGGAGAAGTAGAGAAAGAAAATCCACCCTTAGCAAGCCCTAAAATGGAAATGGTGTTTATCAGAGTCCTTGCCTTTTGCATTACATTTGGTTATACTAAATAAAACCTTTAACTAAGTTATTATTAGTTCACCAAGGTAGGGCAATTATTTTAATAGCTGTGAAATGTCAGGAAATTTGCATTTGAAGACACTCCACTTCTTGCTAATCCTCGACTACTGGGATATGTTCTCATTTCATAAAATTGCCTAGGAAGGTATTTTCCCTTATTGTGGCTCCATTAGCAGAGAACATGGCTTCATTTGTGTCCCTGAGATAGCCACCCAATGCCAGTCACATTAACTTTGCAGCACCTATATTTTTAAATTTCTGCTACAGCCTCAGGACAGTGTAATTCAAAAGGGTGTCAAGGCAGATTTTTGTTGTTGTTCAATTGCATCTGAGAAGATGTCCTTAAAATTGAAGCTGTGTAAATTAAAAACACTTTGCGTCCAGTTTATCAAACTGTGGCAGCACGCTTCAAACCATTTATTAGATTAATATTTGCTTTAAAAATAAAAAGTAGTTGCTGCCTTGTGGCCCCTCTATGCTTGTTTCACTGATCACACTAAAGGACTATTATGTGTGTGAGCTAATTAAGCAGCAATGACATGACCTACTGCTTGGTTAGCCATTTCTGTCAATCATAAGCATGCAGCCACCTTAAATATCGACTGTTTTGCATGCTAATCCTCTCTGAAAATTCAGATCCTGTATACCTTTAGTGCCTCAATCATGTTCACAGATTTTATGCTGTTTTAAAATAATTCATCTGGAACATTTGAGATCTTGCTCCCTGGCATATGTTGTCAGTTTGGCTCAAATAAATTCTTTAAAAATTTCAAAAAAAATTCATCTGAGGCAACGAAGTTTGTTTTCTACAATAGTCTCTAGGTTTATATTATAATTCAGTGTATATGTGTTAAAGACCATAACAAAAGCCCCGACCTCATCATTCTATTGTGAAGTATGGAACTCTAGGGTGTCTGAGGTCTCAATCCACCACCTCTTCTTCCTTCAAGGAGGGAAGACACTTCTGCAGTTGTGGGGAGGGAACTGGTTTTACCAACCATTGGAATACTGCAAAGAAGTTTGTTTAAAGGAAGGAGAGCACAACGTGAGTTTTAGCCTTCCAACGCAGACAATTTTTAGCAACTGTTGTGTCTGAGCCCACTGTCTGAGAGTGAGAGACAATGTCACTGGGATTTCGGCCTCACAAATCGAGCATCAAGTCAGATGGAATCATTTTAATAAGGGAGGAGGTTGGGTGCACTTTTTGCTCTGAATCCAAGGCAACCTGCATGCCAAACTTATCCTACAATGAGTTGATATGGTGGCTGTTAATGAGAATTCACATGTGGAAACGCCACTGTCAAGTCTGAACTACACATGCATTGATTGCTATAATTGTTTATTGAAAGTGTGCACCTCTAATTTGGTCACAGTAAATGTGGGAAAGAATATGAAAGAGTTACAGAACAGTGATAAATTCTTCTAAGCATACGGTTATATTCAGTAGATAAATATTATCCCATTTACCTACAGCCATTCGTTTTTGTTTTTTTTTTTTTTTTTCATTTTAATTAGTTTCAAGTATACAGTACATTGGTTGGATAGTTTATAAAACAATCCCTCTAATTTTTCCTTCTCTCCTCTGGTTTTCCACCTAGCCAACATATTAATGCTAACTGCATTCCCTATGCCGTGCTCCCCAGCCCTGTGACCCTCTATTAACTACTAATTTGTACTTTTTTAACCCTTCACCCCATTCTCCCAACCCTACAATCCCCTCTGTCCATCACCAAATTGTCCGCTATATTTATGAGTCTGTTTTTGTACATACAGTTATTCTTGAGGGAACAATGTTGTTCTGTGTTCCTTTGTAAAACCATCTTAATTCATTCCAACTTGGCTTTCTTCATTCAGCCATCTTTGCTCCCCTTATCCACCACAGCCAATATCTATTTTCACAACTGCTCCCCAAGGGGAGGGGTTAAAGGAAACTAAACCAAAAGGAACTTTGTGGAGAAAAGTCAAGACCTCAAAATTAATTAAAATTTTCCACTTCAGAAATACTTTAACTTCATATAGAAAATAACATATGTAGGGCTAATTTGTCCGTCTTAAGGTTCTTGCTATGTTTATGAATAAACAAAAGTTACACTTAATTATGCCTGACTATGAAACCCAAAGGCACAATTACTAACCCATGGTAGGTAGTTCAGACCTGATCAAAATACTTTGTAGATAGTAATCATATTAATACTTTTTTTTTATATAAGCTCATACAAATTTTAATTAATCTTACTCCTTAGATTTCACTAGTTGATAGACAATGTGCTCATTTCTGGTCAGGAACCTAAGCAGAGAACGCTAAACAATGTTCCTAAAATTATTTGAGGTAGGAAGGTTAGAACCAAAACTTGGATTAAAGCTGTGTCTAGTCCTATCTTACATCTACTTAGTCTATTAATCAGTCCAATATCATATGAATACAATTAATATAATTTTTAATATTAATTCAAAAGCCAACTTTCCTCTGCTGACAACATCAAATGATTGCTCATTCAAGCCATTTCTCTATTATCTGTATGCATGACTAATCTCGGGATATCTGGCCACATTACTCAGCTCTACCCTAAAAATTGAAGCACCAGTTTTAGGAGATCTATTACTCATTAAGAAAAAAGCATCACATTTTGAACTCCTCAAAGATATGGAGTCACAGTGTCATTTTAAATGCCCACCATTAAAGTCTAAGTTTAGTGGCAAGTGTCTCATTTAAGTTGCGTTATGTATCTAAAGGCAGTACCTGGCCTAATAGATGTGAATTGACACAGTGGGAAAGCCTTTTCTGAATTAAAATTACCTTCCAATCAAAACACTGAAATTTTAGCTCCAGGTTTGCAATAGTTTCAAGATACGCAACTCTGAAACACCTCTTTTTAATTTCTCTTTTTCCCTTCCATGCAACCTGATTTTTACTTTGATTAAAACAGCCCAGTCTCTCAGCCTCTCCCAGTTTCTCCAGTTCTTCAGCCCACCCAGGTCTCAGCGTCCTTTACATTAATCCTAAATTCTAGGGTCCTCTCTGTAAACTCTCTCTACAGTCTTCTTGTTGGTACAATAGAAACTTTACTCCTTGACTCTCTGCCCCATTTTCTTGGTTATTCCACTCTGGGTAAACTTAACATTCACTTTTTCCACTCTCATTCCCGAGTTGCCAAGTGTTATTAAAGAATTCCAAATAAACGGAGTGTTTCCATGAAACAAATTTATGCACTATATAACATTAATTGGGCCATCCAAGCTATTCCAGTCATACTCATCTCTGATTCCCTGTCCAAGTCTCCCAGTTTGATTTCCAAACCCTCCCTCTCCTCTCAAGCCTTCAGCCTCATTCTCCCTCATTCACATAACGGTACAGTTAAGAAAAAAGACTAAGGTTTTCACAGGACTGCATTCAACACAGAACACAGTTGCACAGAGCAGTTCTGCCGTTACTAGTTATGTGAACTTGACAAATTGCTCAGTCCTTATATATCTCCATCGTATATAAAATGGGAATAATGACAGCAATGTCTCCCTCATAGGGAAGCAATGAAGATAAGTGAAATAATGTTCATGAAGCACTTAGTGAAGTATCTTCTATGAACATGCTCAATAAATGCTGACTCCTAAGACAACTATGATGACTACTATTATTACTATTACCACCTCCTCCTATATACTGAGAAGATTTAAGTCACTTGACTTAATTCGACATCTCTTCTTTTCACTTCAAAATTTCTCTGAATCTTTATCCAAACTCTTCTCATTCTCTATTGTTTCTGGGAAAATAAAAAGATTTCATATCTTTGCAAATGTTGTTTCTATCTACAACTTTAATTCCATTTACAACCAGTTCCCCCAACAATGTTCTCTGCCAATTGCCTTTTCCATTGACTTTTTTTCCCAGCCTATGGACTTTAATGAAACATTTCTCAACATGGTAAAAACACTAATGCTGGGACTCCAGCATTGACGATACTGATTTAATTCGTCTGGAGTGGGACCCAAGCTAGAATATTATTAAAGCAGTCCAGGTGATTCTGCTACACAGCCAGGTTTGAAAAGCATGATTTATTGCCCTCTGTCTTCACTTTACGTGGATCATTATGTTATGGGCTACCAGGGGATTTGTTTTAATCTCCCCCCCCCTGCTTTTTTTTTTACTAAATATTATATCACAATATACATTAGGAAGGAGTAGTCTCATTATTTAAAAGTGCTCATAGAATGATTTGTATAATCATTCCCTTTATTATGTTGTTTCATTTTTTTAACTGTTTTACATAAAATAGCACTGATTATATATATTAGGGCATAGATAGGTTACAGGTATATGTATTTTGAAAAAGGTACACCAAGTGTTCTAATGCACACTGTTTAAAAAAAAATTCAAATGCTTCATGAGGGTGGGGACCATGTCCATCTTGTTCTTCATAATACCATAAGCACTCTCTCTGTCATAAACCACTCTGTGTCTTGCATTCTGTGTCATTTCATGCTGTCACCTTTTTTCTCTAAAGTCAGGAATTTTGATATCCTCTAAGACAAGTCCCTCTTCTTCATATATAATTTGTCACCAAATCGAATCAAAAGGTGTGCTAATAGATGTTTAGCAACTATCTCTTCAGGGGGTAAAAATCCTTCTTCATAGTGCTTGCCAATGTCCGTAGTGTAAATAAATACTCCTATCACAGCCAATTTGAAACTACCAGCATGACATACAACAAGAAGGCCTGAGTTGGGGCATGAGAGGCATCTGAGACATGCTACAGCCTGGTACAGATACATCAAATGTTCATTCTTCTGTTGATGGACTTTGCTATTACATATAACATTGATACAAACACACCCTTGTATGAGTCCCCTGGTGCTCACATCAGACAGGAGTCTCTCCAAAGTCAAAATCTAGATTTCTCTCTCTCCCTCCCTCCCTCCCTCC
>NW_011889589.1:8747-18226 GCF_000151845.1 Pteropus vampyrus | reverse complement strand
ATTACTATTACCACCTCCTCCTATATACTGAGAAGATTTAAGTCACTTGACTTAATTCGACATCTCTTCTTTTCACTTCAAAATTTCTCTGAATCTTTATCCAAACTCTTCTCATTCTCTATTGTTTCTGGGAAAATAAAAAGATTTCATATCTTTGCAAATGTTGTTTCTATCTACAACTTTAATTCCATTTACAACCAGTTCCCCCAACAATGTTCTCTGCCAATTGCCTTTTCCATTGACTTTTTTTCCCAGCCTATGGACTTTAATGAAACATTTCTCAACATGGTAAAAACACTAATGCTGGGACTCCAGCATTGACGATACTGATTTAATTCGTCTGGAGTGGGACCCAAGCTAGAATATTATTAAAGCAGTCCAGGTGATTCTGCTACACAGCCAGGTTTGAAAAGCATGATTTATTGCCCTCTGTCTTCACTTTACGTGGATCATTATGTTATGGGCTACCAGGGGATTTGTTTTAATCTCCCCCCCCCTGCTTTTTTTTTTACTAAATATTATATCACAATATACATTAGGAAGGAGTAGTCTCATTATTTAAAAGTGCTCATAGAATGATTTGTATAATCATTCCCTTTATTATGTTGTTTCATTTTTTTAACTGTTTTACATAAAATAGCACTGATTATATATATTAGGGCATAGATAGGTTACAGGTATATGTATTTTGAAAAAGGTACACCAAGTGTTCTAATGCACACTGTTTAAAAAAAAATTCAAATGCTTCATGAGGGTGGGGACCATGTCCATCTTGTTCTTCATAATACCATAAGCACTCTCTCTGTCATAAACCACTCTGTGTCTTGCATTCTGTGTCATTTCATGCTGTCACCTTTTTTCTCTAAAGTCAGGAATTTTGATATCCTCTAAGACAAGTCCCTCTTCTTCATATATAATTTGTCACCAAATCGAATCAAAAGGTGTGCTAATAGATGTTTAGCAACTATCTCTTCAGGGGGTAAAAATCCTTCTTCATAGTGCTTGCCAATGTCCGTAGTGTAAATAAATACTCCTATCACAGCCAATTTGAAACTACCAGCATGACATACAACAAGAAGGCCTGAGTTGGGGCATGAGAGGCATCTGAGACATGCTACAGCCTGGTACAGATACATCAAATGTTCATTCTTCTGTTGATGGACTTTGCTATTACATATAACATTGATACAAACACACCCTTGTATGAGTCCCCTGGTGCTCACATCAGACAGGAGTCTCTCCAAAGTCAAAATCTAGATTTCTCTCTCTCCCTCCCTCCCTCCCTCCTTCTTTCTCTCTCTCTCCCAACCTAAGAAGGAGAAAAACCATATGTCACATGCTATGCATGTTTGCAACTTTACTGGTGATACCAAACTGTTTTCCTAAGCATTTTTACCACTTTAGGTCAGAGTTCCTTTTACTCCAAATCCTCATCCACACTTGATATTGTCGGACGTTTTATTTTTTTTCCAGTCTACAGTGGGATGGAATAGTATCTCATTGTGGTTTTAATTTTTTTTCTCTGATTACTAATGAGGTTGAGTATCTTTTTACATATTTTGGGTCTTTTATGTTTTCTCTTCTAGAAAATGCTTAAACAAGTGTTTTGCCCCCTTTTTCATGGAGGTATATGTCTTTTCTTATTGGTTTAGAATAGATCTTTAAAAGTTGTGGGTGTCGATCCTTTCACCATTTCCGTAAACCTTTCAAATATCTTCTCCAACTTTGTAGCTTATTTTTTTTCTCTCTTAATGGTTACCTCTGATGAACATTTCTTAATTTTAATATAGTTGATTCGTGGGAGTTTTTGTCTTACTTTAAAAATCCTTCCCTATCTCAAAGTCATGAAAATACTCTCCTATCTCGTCTTATAAAAGTTGTATAGTTTTGCTTTTCCTATTTAGGCCACTAGTATTTAATGTGTGTAAGTATGTGTGAATTAGGAAAATAATTTATTAACATGGATAATCAATTGTTTTAACACCACTGACTGGATAGTTTCTCCTTTTCCTCTGCTCTGTGATACTCCTTCTGTCATGAACATGGGTTTTGTCCATTTTGTTCTCCCTGAGCCCATGCCACATTGCTTTAATTATTACAAATTTATAACAAATTTACAATCTTGGTATCTGGTAACCATGTTTCCTTGACTTTGTTCTCTTTCAACAGGAGTGTCTTGACCCTCCACTATTCCATAATATGATCTCAAATTAGCTCACCAAGTTCCACAAAACATCTTATTGATGTTGGGTTAGAATTGTGTTGAATCGATGGATCACTTTGGGGAGAATTGATATCCTTAAAATGTTAAGTCTTTCTATTCAAGAACATGGATATCTCTCCTTTTATTAGTACCTTGCAATAAAGTTGCATGATTATTTTAATAAAGGGCTTTTACATCTTGTACTTATCTCTAGCTCATTTATATCAATTGTCATCATGTAAATGACATGATCAATTATTTTTCGATGTAGAAAAGTAATTGGTTTTATATTCCATAGCTTTGCTGAACAATCTTAATTCTGAAAATTCACTAGCAGTTCTTTGAAGTTTTCTTTTTTTATTAAATTTATTGAGGTGACATTGGTTAATAAAATTATATAGGTTTTAAGTGTATAATTCAATAAAACATCATCTGCATATTACATTGTGTGTTCACCACCCAAAGTCAGTCTTTGAAGTTTTCTACTTAGCAATTATGTCATTTGTGAACAAAGAAAATTCAAGTTCTTCCTTTTCTGTCTTTGTATCTTTGATTTCTTTATATTTTCTTACTATCCTTCATAGGCCATCTAGTATAATGTTTAAGAGAAAAGGTGGTTGCTTGCATCCTTAACTCGTTACTGATCTTGAAAGGGAAGCTTTCATAATTCTCCATTAAGTATGATGTTTCCTTTAGATTTGGGGATTGTTTTGTTTTTGTAAATGTACTATATCAGATATCTTAAAAGTTTCCTTTCTATTCCTGAGTTTTAATCATGAATAAATATAGAAATTTGTTGTGTACTTCTATATCTATTGAGATCACCAAATGATTTTTCTCTTTTAATTCATTAATGTGATAAATTACCTTAATCAATTTTCAAATATTAAACCAACACTACATTCCTGAGATAAATCTAACTTGGTCATGACCTTTTTTATACACTGCTGGATCTCATTTGTTAATATTTTATTTCAAATCGTTACATTCATATTCATAACTGAGACTGGAGCATGATATTTTTTCTCATACTTTGTCAAATTTTGTAAGTTTGTATGAAAATGGAATTAATTTTCCTTGAATGTTTGATAGAACTTTCTGGTAAAGCTAGAGAATAACATTTATGGAAAGATATTTCACTACTGACTCAATTTTTGTAAAGGTTATAATAATAATTAGGCTTCTTATCTTTTATATTAGTTTGGTAAGTTGTATATTCTTAGAATTTATTCATATAAGTTTCGCATAGATTTTTAAATTTATTGACAAAACATTATTCATAACATCTTCATGTTATGTTTTTCATATCTATAGAAAGTATAGTGATGTCCTCCTTTTTCAATCCTGATAGTAATTATATCTTCTCTTTCTTACTTGATCACTCTTGTTTTTTGTTTTTGTTATTAGTATTTTCAAAAAAAAAATTTCGGTTTTTATATTTCTTCTCCTTTTTTATGTTATTATCTCCTCTTTTATATTTTATTAATCTCTACTGTTCTTTATTTTTTCATGTATTTTCTTCGAATTTATTTTTTCATTTGCTAACCTCTTGAGATAGATGTTTAGCTTTTTCATATTTAGCATTTTTTTTTTCTAAAATAGGCATTTTAATGAGATAAATTTATATTTCAAGTACTGATTTAGCTATATCCCACAAGTATTATGTAGTATTTTTATCATTTGATAAAGATATTTCTAATGTCCAACATGATTTCTTCATTGACTTATGGGTTAATTTAAGGTTTTTTCCCCCCAAAACATATGAGGATTTTCCAGTTATTTTTTAAAAACTGCTTTTTAACTTACTTGCCTATTAGTCTTAGTCTGAGAACATGTACTTGCATTATAGTTCAGTACCTAGTCATTATTTGTATATGTTCTCCCTGGGCTTGAAAATAAAGTATATTTTATATATGATATAAATAAATTATATGTTTATTTTATTATGTTCCATATATGTCCATTAGGTCAAGTTCAATTATGTGTTCAATCTTTTATACTCTTATTGATTTTTATCTGCTTGTTCTATTGATACCAAGAAAGATATCTTAAAATTTGCCTGCTATTATTGTTGATTTTACTTTCTTTATTGTTCTGTCAACTTCTGCTTGATATATTTTGAAATTTATAATTAAGTACATAAAATTATAACTTGCCACATCTTTCTGGTGACTTTTAAACTTTTATCATTATGACGAGACTGTCTTCATCTTTGTAATGTTTTCTGCCAAATAACAAATTTCATCCCCTGGTGTGCTGGAACTGGCCATACTAACTTACAAGACTCCATTGCACACATCTCTTCCCAACTCCATGTTCAGTAATATCACATTAGTGACTTGAAATCAGCCATGGAGGAGAATTAGCACATGGAAATTAGCAAATGCTACAAATTAGGCCTTCTAATCCTTCCTCAGGAGTTGGTTAGTAAACATTTACCAGCAAGCTCTGACTTCGTTTGATATTAATATTGCTATACCAACTTTCCTTTAGTTTGTGTTTGTATAACTTTTTTCCATCTTTTCATTTAGAGGCATCTATTAAAACAGTATACAGTAGATTTTTTAATGAAATCTAACAATCTGACTTTTAACAGAAGCACTTTATTTATTTTTAATGTGCCCCAAATATTGCATGGGACCTACACTAAAAAAATCATTAGTTGTTTATCAGAAATTCAAATTTGACTGGGTGTCCTATATTTTACTTTCTAAATTGGTAATCTTATTTCTATCTTATCCCTAGCCCTAAACCTCAGAATAAAATGGTACTAGATCATAATAACAGCTACCAATGTTCCAGGCCTTCCACAAACTCTTGACATCTATTTTCTCATTTAAATTTTAAAACAAAGCAAAACTATATAATATGCAAACATTAATGCAAAACTATGGTATTAGAATTATTGTTATCCCTTAATTAGAAACCTAAAGCATATAGAGAATATTTGCCCAAATTCAAGAAGTAGCTTTGGAAGGTAGAGCTATCATGCTGTAACTTCAACCACACAGGTACACAAAATGAAGTTTAACTTTTTTTCTCTGCATGAACTATGATAGGTCCTTATACATCAGAAAATTTAACAGTCAGAGATTTGCAGCTGTTTCTGTTCAATCTACTCCAATTCTGCTCTCTTTTCTGGCAATATTGAACCAACACTCTACATGCAATTCTCTTTACTCAGAACTTCCAACATACTCCATTATTACGAGCACTAAAACTACAGAGTACTGTGTTTCACGGTTCACAGTATTAGAATCAGGGGCAGCAAAGAGATTCAGAAAATAAAGCTGCTGGGCTAAATTAGAGCTGAGTCTGATATGAGTACTTCGGATATGGTAAGAATCTACAAAATAAATACGCCCCAAATCAAAGAGAGAAAATGCCCCATGTTCTGGCAACCCAGCACAGCTGGAACTAGAAAGAAAGTGGGGATTTGGCACATATCATTAATGTGTCCCATAAGCAAATTTACAGTTCTGTTCCCTGATATTTCCTTAGTGCACCCCCAGCTTCTGAAATTAGCTTCCTCCTGAATTTTGGGGAATTTTTTATAGGCTTTCAGTTTATAGGTCTCTGTGAATTCCTGTTACTTGTCTTCCGCACCCAATTCAAAACAGATCACGCACTGAATCTGCCTCTAGTTTGCGAATGACCTGGTACTGTTCCAGCATAAACCCGTGGTTTCCATATCATCCAAGCTTTGTGTCAAGCCAGGCTAAAATGCTTTGAAAATTATTACATTCCATACATTTGTAAGGTACAATTGCAATTCATTATCCACATATGTCAGATGTACGTGTAAAATTCCATTCTGAAGCTAAACTCTTATTCATAATCTGTATCTTTGTGTAAACGCCACATTTTGAAATCTATGGAGACGGTACCAAAAAAATACACAGGATGGGTTAAAAATCGAGAAGCAGAAGCAATGAAATGGGTTAGTAGAATTTAAGTTAATATAAGGATGAGATGATGAAAAGTGGCTTAATGGGATTGGTCCTACATGTATACAAAGAAGGTAGCTGCCCAACTAGGATGATTCGAGGGGTACCAAAAAATCCAGCCACTGGAGAAAGCACTGATTTCTTTTTGTCAATTCCTGAAAATCAGCTTTAACTAGTCTGGCCACCAACTTTAGCATAATTGTTCTCACTTTTGTTTCACATCCTGTTTACTACAACTCTACCTCAGCACTAAACCAACTCCACTCACCATTTTTTTTTTTCAAAGTAATATATTTTACAGTTAATCACAGATGACAGAAATATCCTACTCTTCTAACTTTCAAGACTGGCCTACTTAAAGGAGAAAGGATTTTGCTGATTTTGCTTATGTATTCATGTGAAAATCATTTACAATCCTGAACATTTTAAACTTCACTGCTAAAATTCTGAAGTAAATTTAGCACTCCCTGAAGAAGCAACAGCGCGGATCCCAGTGGTTTCTCACAGCCTCTGACACAATACTGCATACCTTGAGGGCCTTTGAGAATTAAGGACATTCCAGTGGTTCTAAAACTGCACTAGGAACAGCACCTCTGTAACTGGCAGTTGGCTGCAAGTGGACTTCAGCCAAAAAAAAAAACAACCAAAAGGCTGCATTATGAAGCAATTTCATGCCCTAGAAGAAGACGGCCAGGTGTGAAACCTTCAAGCTACCCCATGACAAGTATCCCAGTTGTGTTTCTCTTATTTCCCAGGACAGAAAGAGGCCAGTTATCTTTGAGAACACTCCTCTCCTTTTCAATATGGCCTCCTCTATCTCCCCCATAAACAGGAAGGGAGTTAGCAAGCATTTCTGTTCTGGGTAGAGGTAAAGATATATGGCCCTTCTGAACTCCTGCCTCTCCACTCCCTGACATTTACCAGACAAGGAGAACTCACTGCTCCACCCTCTCAGAGACAAAAGAGACAACCCCTTTTCTCTTTTCTACATCTCTCTTCAACTAGAGTGCTGTTCCTTCCCACTCACCAAGCTGCATATGCCATCAGCAAAATTTCTCAGCATCTCACCTATAGATTTGGTTCTTACTTTTTTTTTTTTTTTTACTACAGTGAGGTGGAAGAGGGACTCCATACATATGTGGATAGAGAGGATAGAAAATAGGAGTTAGCAACTTTTATTTCTTGTAATGGATTCCCACAGTTCTAATCCTTGCCTTTCTGATATATCAAGTGTAATGGCTAAATCTGATTTTTGCAATGAGAAGATAACATAACTGCTTTAATTCTTTGAGAGAAGGGAGCACTGATTTTCACCCTTATTAGGGAGCGGTGTTGCTGAACAAATGCCAGTTTGGGAGGTAAGGAAAGCTGCAATGGCATCCAAGTTTCAACAGCTTTGGAGAGGGCAATGGTATAGCACCCACTCCGTGCATCATTGATGATCAGTCCATGTGCTGACTATCATGAGAAGTTATTCACTTCATGTTTCATTAAAGAAAATCACTGGAAGTTTCCTTAATTTCTATGATCCTCTTTTCTATCATTTATTGCAACATGCTTTCACTGGGATTAGTACTGTGGAAGTTTATTGGGAACTAAATGTATGAAGAGAAGTGGAAAACAAGGTATAGAAGCTCCTGTGATAGCTTAATCATACAGAAAACTGTGTTTAAAATCCATACAATTTTCTGGAACAGCATTCAACAAGATATTCAATATATCTGCATAATTTTTGAGGCATATTCAGGTATTTTAAGCATGATGTACATTTAGTTGCCCTTCCTCTGTGGATAAAAATTTTCAGGTGTGTAATTGAGCATTTCTACTAATGTGGAAGGCTGACCGGGGAAATAATAGATCAAAAACAAGCTAAGCATCTGCATAAAGGCCACAACCCTTCGCTCTTTTTCGGCAAGATTAAGAAGTTTATGCAAGATTAAATTATTATTTTTTTAAACTTTCATGCATTAATTTGGTCTTGAAATGTTATCCACTTTCCCTCTATGGAGTTCAGTTCTTGGAGATTTTTGATCTGTAAGAATTCCAGTAACTTTTGTCTCTATTCTTGTTAATTTGTTCATTAAGACATTGCAGCCTCTTCCCTTGGGGAAACATAATGGTTCGCTAAGTGCTGATACTAGTGGCTGTTGCTTTCATAACAATGCTTCCGTGAAAGCCCCATTCTCCTTTTCCTGTTATCTGTTACTGTCACTACATATATATACAGTAATCTTACATTGTAAGCCTGCACAGTTAGATAGCCAGAAAATATTCCTCTAGAAGAAAGAGTTTGGTGAGGAGTGGTTCAAACAGGTTAGTATGGATCCACTTTAATATGTAATCAAGAAAAAGACTGATTTGTGGGCAAGGCTGAGCTCTGATGTGGAAACTTTGTAAGCAGCCTATGACTGGAGGCCAACTTTGGTACACGAAAAATAAAAATATACTCTCCAGTGGTATGCTAAGGAGATGGTGTGGCCTATAATGGCAGTCAACGTCAAGGCCACATGGCTACCAACCTAGAACCTAGAGTGGAAAAGACACTTTTGACTGAAGGCTGGCCTTCACATTAGCCAGTAGACATGCTTAGGCAATCTAACTTCAAAACAATAAATGAAGGGTCAAAAGCCCAACATTTCAGAGCTGCCACTCCACCCTTGGCCAGATTTAACTTTATCATAGGAAAAAATAATGTATATCCTAAGAAAATTCAGTATTTGAATCCAGTGGTTGTTTCATTAATTTCCCTTTCTATACATTTGGAAATTTCCAAACTTCTCAGCTATCCTGGGTTGTAGGATCTGGGTCAGCTCTAAGATTGAGTGGCAAAGAAATTTAATTAATTTTTTTAAGTTAATGTTCAATTTATTAAAATTGTATATCTGATAAACAAAACTCTTGGAACCAATTAAGAAATTTAATTTAAACCCCAATTTAAACCTTCAGTGTCAACCACTTTCCCTAGCCTGCTGCAAGTTGCCTTGCCTACGGGAATGTTGTCCTCCTTTCCCATCTAAATATTTTCCGGCTGCCAGGCCTTTCATGAGAACCTCCCAGCTCAATGGGAATCCATCCCATCATGCTGTCTCAACCCTTCCTCAAATGGCCTGTTTTGTTCCAAAATCACCATCCTTACCACTAGCCCATCAACAAATGTCAATACTCAATATATACAATTCCAAATTCAAAGAAGTGATTATCGGAGATATATTTTCCAACATTCAGTTTTCAGTACATTACGTGTTAGATTAGCGACACCTTCTGGTGAAGCATCGCATTAACATGTTGGATGCACCAGGCTCTATGAGCACATTGTAAACATCAAAATA
>NW_011889589.1:4119-6137 GCF_000151845.1 Pteropus vampyrus | reverse complement strand
AAAAGTAGGAGCCCAACAAACAAAGAAGAAAGAGAAGGGCCCTCCAGTATGAAGTAAGAGACAAGCACAAGACCAGCACAGCAGCAAAATGCAGGGACACTTCGGGGCATGAACAGTCTGGTCTGTGGACTGAGGATCAGTATAAAGAAACAGCGTGTTAGAAAGAAACAGCAATACCAGGAAGTGAATATGTGGTTTATCAGGTAAAAGAGTTCTGATTGAGCACTCACACTGTGCCCACCACTGTTTAAATGCTGCCCATGCGGTAACTCATTTAATACCACAGAAACCTTGTCAGAGAGGCACTATTATTCCCCATTTTACAAGTGAAGAAACTCAGGCGCAGAGAGGCCAAATACAACCAAGTAATATAGCTAGTAAGTCACAGAGCCAGTGTCCTGGGTACCACTGGTATAATGCAAACATTTTGAATAGCTGAGTGACATATGATTTGTGTTGCTACTACATTTTTCTTTCACAAATAATAAACATAATTTAAGTCAAATTTAGAAAGTAAGCATCATGAATATTAACAGTTCCTCATCCGTATTTAGGAGTTCTAAATAGTCATATGTATTCATTTCCATTTTGTTTTCTTCATTCAGTGATATTACTACCTCCCAAAATTATTGGCTTAAGGATTGATTTCCTGGTGATTAATCTACATAACATAGAACAATCTATATAATATAGTACAATTGTATTTATTTTGTCAAATTCCATAAAATATTTAACTAAAATGTTCTAATATTCTTGAGCTCTGGAAATGATAGAACCTTTTTGTTTTTCGTGAAATCACTTTGCCTCTCTCTTCTCTTTGTAACTTTGAACATCATCCAGAGACAGTTGTTGATGGCAGCCAATTTGTCATCATACAGGTTATATTCATGTTTTGTCATCATCCTGGAGAAATATTTTCTGCCTCAAAAAAATGTTTCAATCTTCTATTAAATATGCTCTTTTTTTTAATAGCAGGTCTTTCAACTATCAATTCATTCTCATGAAACTTTTACTTACCCTTTCCAAATACTTATATAAGATAAAAATGATCAAATCATGAAAATATATTCAAAGAATCTAAGTTTAGTTCAATATCAACATTACAATATATCAGCACTGGAGAACAGCATCTAATATGATCTAATTGCTTTACCCAAGGGAGCTTTCATTAGCTCCAATAAATAACAGCTCTTTAACCTCATTGAAATCTTCAACAGTCCATGTTTCAATTTTTAAAGTTTTTTAGTTTATTTTCTCTGAAATCCTTGGAAAAGACACAGACTTTGTCATTGTGGCCTGTCTTATAAATATGCTTGGACCCGGGGAACTGTAAGTTCCTGTTCTCAGAGATCTTGCTCCCACATCTCTAGCAATAACGTAGGGTGGGGACACAGGCACAAGATTCTGATCCCTGCTCAAGCAATAGTATTATCACAAGGGATCCTCCGTGGTTGGCTTTATGTAAACTAGAGGAACACAACAGGCTAAGGTATCTGATACTCATGTAATACAAGAAACCAGAGAAAGGTGGAGGATGTTTACCCTAAGTAGAAAACTGCTTAACATAGGGAAAATATAAGGAACTCCCTCAGACAGTACTTGTAACTAGGTCTTTATTATACCAGAGGACAGAAATAGGACTAATATGTGGAAGCCTTTGGAAGGTAATTTTCAGGTAAAAGGAAAGAATTATTTAAACATAGGCAGAAATGGAACAAAATGCTTCCTGGAGGAAGGAGGCAGCCATTTGTAGAGTATTTGCCTTGGGTTCCCTCTGGCAGAGAGACACTAAAAACAAGGTGCTTATATAACTTATTTTTCTAACAGGGACACATTTGGGAATGAAAGATAACAGCAATAAACCTGGATTTCCAAGCAAACCAAGTCTCATGACACCTAATTCACCCTAATTGTTGACTGCCAGCTAGGTGGACATGTTGGAAAATGTTCTCTATACAAAATAGGGAAAGATCGACCCTCATAGGGAAAAGAGAGCAGGTCAGAGCTCATGGGAATGC
>NW_011889589.1:0-2264 GCF_000151845.1 Pteropus vampyrus | reverse complement strand
AAAAAAGTGCTCGGTGAACATAAGTTATTATCATGAGAGGTCTAGTAAGTTAGAAATGCGTCTACACCTAACCCTAACAAACACAGTGGAGCCAGCAGGATGAAACGGCTTGGGGAGTTAAATCCTCTACCGGCCCCTTCTCTTTCCCCACCCCTTCATTCGTCCTCTCACCACCCCGCATAAAATATCAAACCTGCTCTGTAAATGCAACTCTGAGAACTGTCCTGGCTCTAACTCACTTTTGACCAGATTGCCACCCAATAAGCTCCCCATGTAGAAATCCTAGGGCTGTCACTAATAGGCAGGAAGTTTGTTCTTTTCTCTAGGTTTTTAGAAGCATTCCGCTTCCTCATCAAGAGTATACCTCTGGGTACCACAATGCTACATCACTCCCCACTTGAATTATAATGTCTATCAAAAGAGGCATCTCTTGGGAGGCTTGAGTGCTAAGTGAGGAGTGACTTTTAGAGAGATGTTTGGGAAATGGTTTCAATATTTGGCAGTTCCTAAAGGCAAGATGATTTGAGATATTGTTGGTTTTTTTTTTTTTAAATACTTGATCAGCTCATACTATTCCCTTACTTCTGAAAATGCCTTGTCATTAAAATATTTCATTTGGCAGTTGCACCAAAGTAGGACTTTCATAAACCAAAGGATTGTAATTTTTCGTTTATTCCATTCATTTATCATATGTTTCACATATATCACATAAATGTATATATTCACTAGGAAATCAATCTTTCTTTTACAGATCTCTCCATTAAAATGTACCATTCTGAAACTAAAGACATAGACAATGCCCCAAGAATCGAAACAGCTGAAAGTACTGCAAAAATGTACAAACTGTCAACCATGAGGCGAATATTCGATTTGGCAAAGCATCGAACAAAAAGATCAGCATTTTTCCCAACTGGGCTTAAAGTCTGTCCGCAGGAATCCATGAAACAGATTTTAGCCAGTCTTCAAGCTTATTATAGATTGAGAGGTAAGAAAAGAGATGAAACCTATTTAGCCTTTCGTTCTTTTCTTCCCTTCCCTTTCATTCATCCATAGGTCGTTTTCAGCCCAAAACTTCCAGAGTCTCTTAGCCACAAGAGTTATAAAAATCAGCCAGCTAATCAAAAGTATGATAGATATCTGTTCTTATGTTTTAAAATAATATCCTGTACAACAGAGAAGCATTAAGGCATTTAACAAGTCACCAGAGAGTCTCAGTATCTGGTTTTACCTCTTTTATTTTTGTCAAAGTTTAATATTGAATTTTAATGTTGTTATTACAAAGTAAGAAGCACAGGATGATTGTAACCTCAGGAATCTGAGCAAGTTGATTTACAAAGTGAGATTTTATTTTTCAGAAGCAACATTACAATCCAGATACTCTCTCTCTTCTTGAAAATGTAAATTGTTTATTGCTAATTCGGCAAAACCTATTGAAGCTATGAAACCTGGAGGCACCACCTGAGTGCAAAGGGTTACAAATTAACAGCAGGTACCAAGACATAATGCAGGGGTGTTGACGGGATTTACAACATAATTACTGTGATTTCTAGTAGAGTTACAGTGCAGTTTTTACCCCAAAACAGCATCATAGGATTCTTACAGCATTCCTGGAAATCACCGTGGAGTTCAATCACACCACAGCAATCGGTGGCTGTCCTTGTCATTCATTTACCATGGATGAAAAGATTCCCATGGTTTCTTCTTTAAATGGAACACAGAATTTTTGGTAGCTGCTATTAAATTCCCCAGGTAGCTCCAAATAGTGTAAAGTATCTTGTTTAGCTGAAGCATAAACTCAATTTATCTTACAGGTGAAAGTTGAGGAGGTTTACTGATTTTTACCTTGATCATACGAGATGTTTGTTTCCATTCCAAAAAGCACAGTCACCCTGATCTATTTCAAGCCTATTGACTAGAGCAAGCTGGTTCAATTGTAGCCTGTGATGTGTTGTACATTATGACAACTGAAAACCATTTCATGATACTAATGTTCCAAAAAGCTCTTGAGTATTTACCTCTGTAATATGTACAAGGATTGTATTAATCTGGGGCGTTCTCACTGGGTTTTAGAGGCATAATTAATTAACAGTATCAAAAATATCAAGCCTTATGTTCCTCATATGTCTCATTTTATATAGAAATAAAGAGAGATTTACTTTCTGACAGAAACCACACCCACAGAGAAATGACAAGTACTGGATCATAGTCAGAAGGAGAACTCTAATTATAGGAAATCAAGTGCTCTATGTTAATATTCTGAGGTC
>NW_011889588.1:41343-41689 GCF_000151845.1 Pteropus vampyrus | reverse complement strand
ATACGTTTAACTAGATATTCTTCTTCTTCTTACTTTTTTTTTTTGTAAGAACAGAAGACACTCCTGTCACCCTGGCACTTGGAGATCTGTACCAAGAACCGAGGGTAGAGACATATTTTCTATTGTCTGCAAACACTGTGTCTGCAGCTAAAGATTATGATCCAGTCAACCGTGATCACCCAGAAGTTACTATCGTAAGTGTGAACTTGTGTCATGATGACACAGCCTCAGCTGATACGTTAACACTCACTCTGGATTAGACACAGTTTTCTCCTTCTCTGAACCAGAGGCCAAGACAGTAGGTCGCGGCTACCGCAGACTCTCACTGCCAACGCCCCCCACACCG
>NW_011889588.1:37466-39266 GCF_000151845.1 Pteropus vampyrus | reverse complement strand
GGCACACAGGACCTGTTTCTGAAGGTCTGGGAGTTAATAGAGCTGGAACCAGCCACATGGCACTGTTTGGTGCCCTCTACATAGGCCTCACAGCTGTGACCTCCCCAACCCTCACGTCCCACACAGCCCCGCCTTTGCCCACCCCTTAACTCCCAGGCAGAGGGGCCTGACCCCGGGTCCAGTGTGGGATGAGAAAGCTGAGAGTGTCATTTGCATGAGTGGACCCTCCCTCTGTCAGAGCTTGAAGAGGGGAGGGAGAGATTTGGGGGAAGCTCTGCTTCAGCTGTGGGGACACAGAGGGCAGGACGCGGTGATCATCTCCACCATGGCCTGGTCCCCTCTCCTCCTCACCTTCCTCGCTTACTGCACAGGTGACTGGATAAGGGGACAGGAGAGGGGAGCCTGGGAAAAAACATGGGGCGCTGCTCCCTCCCCTTGTCTTTAGCCCCAGCATCACCATCTCTGTGTCTCTTCCTCTTCCAGGCTCCTGGGCCCAGTCTGTGCTGACCCAGCCGTCCTCAGTGTCTGGGGCCCCGGGACAGAGTGTCACCATCTCCTGCACTGGAAGCAGCTCCAACATCGGGGGTAGCTATGTGAGCTGGTACCAACAGCTCCCGGAAAGGGCCCCCAAACTCCTCATTTATGGTGATAGCGATCGATACACGGGGGTCCCCAACCGATTCTCTGGCTCAAAGTCTGGCAACTCAGCCTCCCTCACCATCAGTGGGCTCCAGGCTGAGGACGAGGCCGATTATTACTGCTCAGCAGGGGACAGCAGTCTCAGTGCTCCCACAGTGCTCCAGACCTGTGGGGAACTGAGACAAGAACCTTCTGTTTCCTGTGCAGTGGGGCTTCCCTGAGCCGACCCCACTGCTCTGACCAGACAGCCGCCTTCTTTGTGTGTTTGACCTAAAAGTGAGGTTTGAGACCCACCTGCAGGGAAATGTTGTCTAGAGAATGTGTCCACATCCTTTGAATTCTGCCCCCAAGCCTGTCCTTGTTGGCAACAGATTGAATAATTTTCTGAAGTTGAGCAATTTCTGGGTACCAAGGTTTGGCTGCTCTAGGGACAGATTCTGTGACGACAGGTTAGGGCACAACGAAGTACACAGAATCCAGCCCCATCTGAATCAGGAATTATCACTCAGGTCCAGTATGGGTCCTGTATAAAGTGCTACCAGGAAAGGGCCCCTAATCCTGCGTTTATCATTATAGGAGTCGACCTTCAGGGTCCTGTCTGATCACCTGGCTCAGATCTGGCACCTCGGACTCTTTAACCATCACTGGGCTGAGGCCTTAGGACGATGCTGATACTCAGTGCACCTCTGTGACAGCAGCCTCGGTGTTCACACAGAGCTCCAGGCCTGTGGGGAACTGAGACCAGAACCACTTTATCATCTGCCAGGAGTGGAAACACCCAACAGCGCCTCCTCAGGCTGCGCCTGTGGCTTGGGCCCCTTCTGATTCTGCTGCTGCCTCAATGGGCCCAGTGCCTGGGAGTGAAGGCTCCTCATCTCCCTTGTGTCCTCAAAGTCATCACAGCAGCAAAGGAGACAAAGGCCAGCTCCCCATCAGCTGGGGACACAGAGACTTCCCACTGATGTTCAGGGGCTGAGGTGGGGTTCCAGCAGTGGTCATCTCAGCCCTGAACTGTGACTGTGGAATCCTCCATCTTCATCATTGGTCATTTACCTATTTCCAGAAGTTTTTAGAGTAAGTCATCCATTTTTAAGTCTTCAGTGTGAATGCCTGTTCTTTCTGCTCACAGGGAGGTGTCTTCTGTCCCTAGTGCACTGGCCC
>NW_011889588.1:32942-33481 GCF_000151845.1 Pteropus vampyrus | reverse complement strand
ACCGTGGATGCTCCTGGGGTCAGACGTCATGGTGTTACAGCTCTGCTCCCACCCACAGGACACAGCGTGGACGCACACAGCGCACATTCTCATGGATGCACATCTGCACTCGAACGAGAAGGAGAGAAAGAAGAGGGAAATTTTGTTTGACAAATTGGAGAGTGAAAAATAGAAGAGAAATTGATATTTCAAGAAAAAAATAATCACCCATTTGTCGTGACGGCATTCAGAAGATTCATATGAATCTGTCTGTGGAGCAGCAACTCACATTCCAATCTTGTTGGACTCCAGCTAGGAAGCTGAGGGCTCTCAACTTCTACCACATTTTAACCTCTTGGCTCACAGGTGACAGTTACAACGGAAGGCCAGATGTCCGTCACCACATAACCACTGCCACCGGTCATCATAGAATTTTCAGAATGACCGCACGGGGTCCAACTGCTATTATGTAGAAAATTGTGTTTTTAATACATAAAAATCTCTCATTTAAGAGGAGTTTTGTATCTATATCTATTAATTTACTGATCAGCATCTCTGCA
>NW_011889588.1:29604-31034 GCF_000151845.1 Pteropus vampyrus | reverse complement strand
GGGGCTCAGAAGCAGAGTCTGGGGCGTCTCTCTCCGCCATGGCCTGGACCCCTCTCCTCCTCACGCTCCTCGCTCACTGCTCAGGTGACTGGTGGGGGCTACACGTTGTCTCACTTTATCAGCACATGCTACGCTCAGTGGCTCCCGTCTCACTCTCTGCGTCTCTGCTCCTCTGTTCCAGGGACCTGGGCGCAGTCTGGCCTGAGGCAGGAAGCCTCGGTGTCGGGGTCTGTGGGACAGAAGGTCACCTTGTCCTGCGCGGGAAACAGCAACAATGTTGGAACCTATAGTGCAGGCTGGTACCAGCAGATTCCTGGTGCTGCCCCCAAAACCGTGATGCTCGGGAGTTCTCGACCCTCAGGGGTCCCAGATCGGTTCTCCGGCTCCATGTCTGGCAACACGGCCTATCTGAGCATCACGGGCCTCCAGCCTGAGGACGAGGCTGATTATTACTGTTCAACTTGGGACAATAGCATCAGCAATGACACAGTGCTCCAGCCCCATGAGGATCTGAGACAAACACCTGCCCGTGTTTCCCTGATCACCCCCGTGACTGCCTCTGACAAATAAAGAGGGTGACTGTGGCCAGACAATAGTGTCTGTGTCTGACTCTGAGCACAGACACACTTTAAAGAGTCAATGAGAGTCGATCGCTATCATAGTTTATTTCAAATATATATATATATGCTTATTGAGAAATAATTTGAATACCATAAATTGCATCCATTTAAAATGTGCAACTTAGTGTTTAGAATATTCACAAGGCTGGGAAACCATCCCCCAAATCTAATTTTAGAACATTTCCATTATCCCTCAGAGGAAGTCCCCACACATCTGCATCAGTCCTCATCAGATTTCTACTCTACCCTTGATAACAACTGATCCACTTTCTGTCTCAATAGATTTGCCTATTCTGGTCATTTCATATAGATGGAACCAGAGAATAGGTGGATTTTTGTGACTTTTATTTGTTAGAGTCATTTTGCAAATATTTCTGAGATCTACCATTGTGCCGTGGGTAAGTCATCCATTTTTTTTGTGACATACGATATTCCATTATTTGGACACCGTCCACTTCACTATCCATTTATCCACTGTTGGACATTAGATTATTTTTCATCTTCTGTCTGTTATGCATATATCTGCCAAGAACATCTGTTTATGTGCTAGAAACTTATGTGTACAGGTTTTTGACTTTGTTTTTGTGTATATTTATTTTTCATTTCTTGAATAGACACCTGCGATTGTGATTGCTGAGTCATTTAGTAACTATACATGAAATTTCTCGAGGACCCATCAGAAGTTTTCTAATTTAACTGCACTGTTAAATTTCTGCCAACAATAAGTTATGGTTCCAATTTCTCCTCATCTTCACAAAAAAACTTATTATTTCTCATTTTTTCTCACAACCCTTCTAGTCTGGGAAAAGT
>NW_011889588.1:23972-24299 GCF_000151845.1 Pteropus vampyrus | reverse complement strand
GGTGACTTCTTTTGTCATTTCTTCTGTCAACACCCGATATTCCTCAGACTACTTGATCTGACAATATCACATGCTTCTCTTCCGTTTAAATTCACATTTCTCTCTTACCGTGTCCACTGGCAGTAACCCCATGTCAGAGGTCCACAGCCCTAAGTTGGAAAACCTGGTCAGCCTGGTCACCTCTTCACAGGCAGAAACTTTCTTATAATGGCACAGATTTCTTCTGGATAATCAATGGAAAGGTTAACAGGAGGCTGATGCCAAAGAACCCAGCTGAGGATGTGACCACAAAGAACCCATGTAATTCAATCTCATGTCTTTGTCAAG
>NW_011889588.1:22067-22962 GCF_000151845.1 Pteropus vampyrus | reverse complement strand
ATGCCAAAGAACCCAGCTGAGGATGTGACCACAAAGAACCCATGTAATTCAATCTCATGTCTTTGTCAAGAACTCAAAGCGATGATTACTTTTCCAGGTCTGCACCCCACCTGTGCCCGGTGGCCACCTTCCTGTCCCCCTGAGTCCAAAATTTGCCTGACACTTGTTGGGTAGGGTGACAAGGAAAGCAGAATGTGAGCACCTGTAACTTAGGAGCCCCTTTTGACCCCTATCAAGCCCGTGCATGTCCCTTCCTGCTCCTGGCCAGGCTTTGCTGCTTTGTCCCTGAGCCATGAAATGTCCGGAAAGGCAGAGTCTCTCTCTTGAGATCACCCTCTGAGGGGATCCTGACCCCCAGGACCCAAGAGACACCCCCCATTAAGGGCGCGACTCTCAGACCCTCAGCGGCTCACTCTCCCCACTTCAACCCGGGACTTCTCGTAGTTTTCCAATCGCTCTGGTTCTCTGTCTGGGATGAGATTTAGTAGCTGTCAGTATTTTAGACCTAATCCTTATAAATCCCACCTCCATTAAATCCATAGATTTCTTAACAAATGGACATGAGCAGGCCCGAGGCAGACTGGGACACATCCTGAGAGTTTCCTAGGCCAGAAATGGAGGAAGAACCGCTATGAAGAATAGGAGTTGTGTTCACAGTAATGTTCTCTCCCTCTCAATCCACAGATGAGAAAAATTACAGACCTAGAGTAAAAGAAGCTTAAATATATCAAAATCAAAATAAAAAGTCCCGTCAAGGTCATTTTCAAGGTCACCTGAGAACCTACAGAAGTAATCGAGGAAAAAAAAAACATTTTCCCTGAGGACATTTTGCTCTCATAGCAAAGACACGTGTAATGTGAGTGGGAACCTGTCAGGTGCCCTTTAAGACGACAAC
>NW_011889588.1:20787-21157 GCF_000151845.1 Pteropus vampyrus | reverse complement strand
GAACCTGTCAGGTGCCCTTTAAGACGACAACAAAAACAACAACAACTGCCACCAAATATTTACACCTGCAAGTGTCACCCAAGGAGAATTATGACTAGGTATGAGCTAGCGGGGCTCCTCGGAAACTTTAAGCCTGGCTCTTGGTTCGAGGTCATCATGTGCTTGTAATGAACAAAGGCGAAGGCAAAAGCAAAATCAAGTATCAGCAAATTCTGAAACGTCTTGTAACAGATGCATTAGTTTATCTGTCTCAAAGTCCTTAGGGATCTGAGAGATGAATCTCTTCGCCCCAGACTGCACACGGTGGTGCTTCTCCTTCTACTGCTTTGGGAAGCGACATGAGGAAAATGCACCTGCAGAAATCAGAAGC
>NW_011889588.1:17177-18237 GCF_000151845.1 Pteropus vampyrus | reverse complement strand
CTGGGGCTGGAAGACAGAAGAAGCTGATTTGCATGAGGCACCTTCTCCTCCTAATGGGTCTGGGAGGCATATAAAGGCCCAAGGACACCACACTCTAGCCCAGGAGTCTGAGGAGGTCGCGTTCTGTGAGTGTCCCCACCATGGCCTGGACGGTGCTTCTGCTGGGGCTCCTCACTTATGGCTCAGGTCAGGGGACGGGACTCTGCATCCTCGGGGGGCACATAAAAGGAGGATCTGAGGCTGATCGCATCTCTCTTGTTGTTTTTAGGGGCGAATTCTCAGACTGTGGTGACCCAGGAGCCATCACTGTCAGTGTCTCCAGGAGGGACGGTCACACTCACCTGTGGCCTTAGCTCTGGGTCAGTCTCTACCAGTAACTACCCCAGCTGGTATCAGCAGACCCCAGGCCAGGCTCCTCGCACGCTTATCTACAACACAAACAACCGACCCTCTGGGATCCCTGGTCGCTTCTCCGGTTCCATCTCTGGGAGCAAAGCCGCCCTCTCCATCACGGGGGCCCAGACTGAGGACGAGGCCGACTACTACTGTAGTCTGTATATGGGTAGTTATACTTACACAGTGACGCGAACTCACGGGGAAGTGCAACCAAAACCTCCTCATGTGCTCAGAATGGCTCAGCCTCAGAGGCAGAAGGGAAGAGAGAGGCTGGAAATGGCCAGCACCCTGTGAGAAGAGGGCTGCACAGCCCAGCTCTCCTGCCCAGTGGTTCATGGCCATGTGTCTCCTCCAGTCTCTCCAATACGACTCTGCGAGACAGGGCTTCCACTCTCCCTTGTCTGTCTGTGATAATGGGGAGGGAGCTCAGCATCAAAGCATGTCAATCACAGGGTGACTAGAGACCCCACTTCTCCCTCTGAGACTTTTCCGATCCAAAGAGCATGAACAGATACGCTCTCATTCATTGTTTGTCCCTGCAGACAACCTGCATAGTTCACTTAGCAGTAAAATGGGAGTCTTACCAGGAGTTGCTGGGAATGCAGTTCCTCAAACCGGGCCAACTGTGTCAGAATCGTGTGTCCTTTTGCAGGAATCTGTTTTA
>NW_011889588.1:15169-15613 GCF_000151845.1 Pteropus vampyrus | reverse complement strand
GCCAACTGTGTGAGAATCGTGTGTTCTTCTGCAGGAATCTGTTTTAACGATCTCTCCAGGAGGTTTTTATGAACATTAAAGTTTAAGAAGTACCTTTACTTCTATAATTCTGAACTTATTCTTGAAAATTTCTGTTTAAAATTCAATTATTTTAACAAGGTAGGACAAAATCTCTCCCATTCAAAAATCAGGGACACTGAGCAACAAAATTGAAATCTCAGGACATCTCTGAAAACTGCGATTTATTTCAAGTTAACCAAAAATTGGAAGGAATTTCCATAAGCACGTGTTCTCTAAGGATGCATTTTGTGGCTCATGGGAACATGTATGCTGTTAGAAGGTGTCTAGTGTAGAAGTGGCTTCCGGAAGCTTATACCTGAGCTGACTCCCCTGACGTCAGGACAGGAGGAGCAGGGCTGCAGGTTGTGTCACTACGCGAGCTCC
>NW_011889588.1:14551-15119 GCF_000151845.1 Pteropus vampyrus | reverse complement strand
TTGAAATGACTTCGGTGGAAACCCAAAAGAAAGTAAAATGGGAAAAAAGAATCTAAAAGGACCAGGACCGTTTACCACACCTAACAGTCCAGGGAACATTGCGTGTGTGTCAGACTCTCCACCCTGCAGAAGAGGGCGTTCTCTTCCTGCGTCTCAACCCCATGGACCAGAGGGAGCCTCCCTGTGTGTGTCCCTGAGGAAAAGCTCAGAGTCACAGAAGCAGATCAGCACCGGTCCCTCTGTCCTCAGAGCGTGTTCCCTACACAGACTCCTCGTGACTCCCTAGTGTTCCCTGCAGGGGTGACGGGCAGGCAGGGGGCTGGGAGGGGGCTCAACAGACGACAGGAGTCTGCAGGGAGGACGTGTCAGAGAGACAAGAGTCACAACTCTCTAATCAGCCTATTTCACTCAGCTCGTGTCTATTCGTTTCTCAAAACAACAACAACAACAAACCTCTATAAGCACTTTAAAGGAATATCAAAAGTTGAACAAGTAAAAAAGTCTAAGTATATTGTTGGGAAAAAAATTGCAGAATGAAGATTTTAGCATATTTTAAATGTTGGAGACA
>NW_011889588.1:10864-13038 GCF_000151845.1 Pteropus vampyrus | reverse complement strand
GATGTTGGAAAGCCCACAACATGACCTGAGCTCCTCTGTTCTCAGACTGTGGTGACTCAGGAGCCCTAACAGACCATGTACCCTGGCATGATGGTCACTCTCACTTTTGGCTCCAGCACAGGAGCCATTGCCGGTGGTCATCGTCAACATTGGTTCCATCAGAAGAATGCCGAGGCCCCTGGGATACTGAATTATGATACAAGCAATGAACTCTCCTGGACCCTGCATGGTTCTTGGGCTCCATCCTTGGAGGTAAAACTGCTCTGACCCTCTAGGGCCCCACCTGAAGCTGAGGCTGAGTATGTCTGCTCATTGTACTACAGTGGACAGATGACAAACCAGGACATAACCCTTCTCACCTGGCTCAGATCTGGCACCTCGGGCTCTTTAACCATCACTGGGCTGAGGCCTTAGGTCGATGCTGATACTCAGTGCACCTCTGTGACAGCAGCCTCGATGTTCCCATAGAGCTTCAGGCCTGTGGGGAACTGAGACCAGAATCCCTTTTTCATCTGCCAGGAGTGGGAACGCCCAGCAGCACCCACTCTGGCTGCGTCTGTGG
Organism: Pteropus vampyrus; assembly: GCF_000151845.1. Classification (NCBI taxonomy): domain Eukaryota; kingdom Metazoa; phylum Chordata; class Mammalia; order Chiroptera; family Pteropodidae; genus Pteropus; species Pteropus vampyrus. The sequence goes on along the minus strand of NW_011889588.1, from coordinate 12,476 downwards.
CTTCTGCTCCTTCTGATTCTGCTGCTGTCTCCCTGGGTCCAGGCTCATCCAAGGTCACTGCCTGGGAGTGAAGGATCCTCATCTCCCTTGTGTCCTCAAAGTCATCACAGCATCAAACGGTCTCAAAGGAGAGAAGTCCAACTCCTCATCAGCTGAGGACACCAAGTCTCTGCAATGATGCTCAGGGGCAAAGGTGATCGTCTCAGACCTGAACTGTGACTGTGGAATTCTGCTTCTTCATCATTGGACATTTACCTATTTCCAGAAGTTTCCAGATCTAAGTCATCCTCTCATTAGTCCTCAGTGTGAATGCCTGTTCTCTGCACACAAAGAAGTATCTTCTGTCTCTGCTGCCCCGGCCCCAGAGTGTCTCAGGCTGCAGCATCCATTTGGGGCTTTGGGAATGAGCCCGTGTCCATGCTCATTGATGCGAAGATCTAAACGTCCATTTTTCTTGTGCAATTGCATTGTGATATTTGCAGATAAATGGTGAATAATAATGCATTTAAAGTCACCTTGACCTACTCCTGGTCTCCGTGGAAATGTCCCCTTCCCCACCCCATTAGCTCAGGTGCAGGCTGTAGGACTAAGTCATGAGTATGGGGGAGAGAGTGTGAATTACCATATCATAAATGTACCTCTCTGTTTCTATTTGAGTGTATTTTTACTAGGAATTTTTTGAAAATTGTTCAAAGACTATTCCAGGATCTATTGAGATCATATAATTTAACCTATGATATATTGATATGATATGTTACATTAAAGGTTGATCAATATGGAGCCTAACTTATATGCCTGGATTAAATCACGTGTGGTAATGCTGCATCCACTTAGCAATCTGATACTGACATATCTCTGTTAATACTGAAATTAGACATTGGTGTCAATATTTTATAGAATTGGTATGTGATTTTTCTTTTACTCTATTTTATTTGTCAGGTGTGGATATAACCATTATACCTGCATTCTACAAGAATTAGGAAATGGTTCATTTTTTCAATGTTTTGCTATTTATATATATATGAAACAAACAAATCGGAACCACGTGATCCCTAAAGTTTTCTCCATGTTCCCTATGAAACTATGTTCTGCCTTTTTTGCAGAATATTTCCATAATAATGTTTTCTATTTTTCCTAAGAAAATTGATCTTATTCATTTTTCTCTAGTGGAACCATTTTGTATCTTTATAGAGATATGTGTATTTTGTCTATTTTTAACTATTTTTAACATATTCACACTTAGATTATTTTCTTTCATTTTTGTCCACATGTCACTTCTTACTTTGCATATTTGTGCATTACCCAGTTTCACTCAATGTCAGTAATTGGTTGATCTATTCTGTCATTTAAAAACACGATTTCCATGCGCCAGTGCGACCTACTGCTTTTCTGCCGTCTCCCTCATTTATTGTCCATTACCGAGGAGCGGCCGTTTCCTGCGGGTCCGTTTCCTGTACCTGCATCACTCTCAATATCCCCGTCTCGATTATTCTTCTGTTGCCCCTGTGGTTTCCACAGAGTTCTTATTCTTTTATTTTTTCTGTAATTATACTTTATATTTTACAGAAATTTTCAGTCTGCTGCTAAACTGAGCAGAAGATTGAGATTTTTC
>NW_011889588.1:7854-9493 GCF_000151845.1 Pteropus vampyrus | reverse complement strand
GTGAGGAAGGCCGATTCCTGTCTGGGGAATCCCCACGTGGAGGAATCCCTGCCTGGGACAGCAGGGGGCGCTGCAAGACTGCTCAGGAGAGGTTCAGCTGGGGATGCTGTCAGCTGGAACCCAGCCATCAGTTTGTAGTTGGGTTCACTCTACCAGGTGCTCCCTAGGGCCCCTGGGGAGTCCCAGACCCAGGGTCCTAACCCCCATCCCTCATCAGAACAACACTCACAAGAGGGCCGACTCAGAACACCAGAAGAGGCTGGGACAGTCAGTGGGAGGGGCAGAGTTTCATGAAAGATCTCCCACCCCTGAGGTGTAGAGAGGAACAGAAGAGATCAGAGATGCTCTGTGTGAGCTGAGAGATGCAGAAGGCAGAGCTCCAGGAGCATCCCTGCCATGGCCTGGACCCCTCTCTTCCTCGCCCTCCTCACTCACTACACAAGTGCCTGGATCCTCAGTCTGAGAATGTGGCCTCAGGAGGACACGGGGCTCTGCCCTTCCCCCTGGAGCCCAGGCCGTGTTGTCAGAACCCCAGACTCACCATCCCTGTGTCTTTCTTTCCTTCATTCCAGGGACCTGGGCACAGTCTGGGCTGACACAGAAAGCCTCAGTCTCGGGGTCTCTGGGTCAGATGGTCACTGTCACCTGCACTGGAAATAGCAACAATGTCGGATACTATGGGGCAGGCCGGTGCCAACAGCTCCTGGTCCTGCTCCTAAGACTGTTATGCTTGGACGTTCTCGACTCTTTGGGATCCCAGCTCGGTCGTCTGGGTCTAAGTCTGGCAACAGCCTCCATGACCATCTCTGGGCTCCAGTTCGAAGACAAGGTTGATGATTCCTGTTCAACGTGGGACAAAAGCTTCAATGTTCTCACGGTGCTCAAAGGCTGTGGGGACGTGGGACTCCAATCTCCCTCTGCATCTCCCCGGTAGCTGACACTTCATAATCATTGTCTGTGAACAACAATAGCTGAAGGATTTATTTCTCTGTCATTTCTTCTGCCAGGATTGAGAGTCCAGTGCTCTTAACTCAACCCAAATCTTGGAATCGGTCACCCTGGCCCGGTTCCATCCTGTCCTCTTAAACCCATCAGTGAGTAAGAGCCGTGGCACCAGCGTGCATAATGTCTGTGTGAAATGTTATCGCACAAACACCCACCTGTCACACATCACTTACATGCACTGTAAGCAACCACGGGATGATTTTTATTTCTTTAAGTGGTCTCGTTTTCAAATAAACATCAAAATAGAATGTTCTTACTTTATCCTTCCTGTCTTTCTGTTTTCATGTATTTTCCCACCTCAATCTCTGTGCGCTTTCCCCGGAGACGTCAGTCACACGCGTGTGAGGCTGCATGATGGCGTTTTCCTAAGGAGTCACTGAGACGCACTTGCTTGTCTTCATCTTGTTCCTCTCTTTCTCATGGTTGACTGATTTAGGGTTAATTTCTATTGCTCTATTGTAAGTTCACCGACTCTCAGTTTTCCAAACTTGTATTAAATTTCCTTTTGAATTTAATACATTTGTTATTTTTCATTCCAGAAGGTCCACTTGGCTCCTGGTTCACAGCCTCCATGTCTCTGCCACGAGTCCCATCTACATGCCCGTGAAGACACAGGTCTTATTCTTCAACATCC
>NW_011889588.1:5771-7113 GCF_000151845.1 Pteropus vampyrus | reverse complement strand
TTTTCAATTAGTTTGTTCTTTTTGTTCTTTAGATTCCTCATATCGACGAAATCGTATGGTATTTGTCTTTCTCTGTCTGACTTATTTCGCTCAGCATAATCACCTGTAGATCTATCCGTGTCATCGCAAATGGTAGGATTTCATTTTTTTCCAGCGGCTAAACGGGGAACAGTTTAGAACTGTCTTTGCAGACAGGACGGGACAGATGAATGGACGAGGGAAAGCAATAAGGATGATGGGCCTGCACTAAGGACACTCTGGAGGAATCTCTTCATGCATTTCAGTGAGACTGCTCAGCATGGTGTGTGTTGGTTTCCAACATCGTTCAAGTGGGTTGATGCAGGTGGAGAGCTAACTGCTGGATTTATGTGGCACGGGGTTCAGCAAGGTGAATGGGACTAGAGCACCGTGGACGAAAGGGTGAGGTGTTTGAAAGGGACTAATTATGACGATTAAATGACGGACCATTCCCTTAAGCAGGGCATGTAAGAGAGAAAGGAAGAGAGAGGGTGAGGGAGAGAGAAAATGCCATTTCTTATGCATCCCCACACGCTCTTCCTTGTTAAGGTCACGGTGGGGAAAGGCATCTCCTGCAGGCTATTGTTAGACCTCGGCTGGTCCCCTAAGAAGGGATCTGGGGCCCGGAACAGTGTCTTAGGAAGAGATGGAGTCCTCACGGTACGCTTCTCGCCCATCTGGAAACGCCATCCCATCAACGACTCGATGCACATTCCTGTGTTCCGTCTGCTAGTGTGTACAACGACCCTCAGGCAAGGTCCAGCTCTCTGTGTTTCAGACGCCACAGGGGAGGGCCAGGGTGAGGTGCCTGCAGTCACACTGGCATGGAAGCTGTGGAGTGAAGGTGCAGGCCAAGGGGGCTGTCACAACTCAGGGACTGAAGCTTCTGGGCATTCTCACCTCTTTGGCTGTCCGTCATCTCCACACCACTTGAGTTGGTGTGTGTGTTTCTGTCCCCACGGACCAAGAATCGAGTACTGGTCTCTTCTCCGAGCGGCGCTTATCTGCCTTTCAGTCTTCAACCTGCAGCCAGGTCCCCGTGCACAGTGAGACACCCACACTCTGAACACTCCATCATTCGGCTTTGGCCCCCGCTTGCCCGGAGGTCCCTGTGAACCATGGTGTCCCCCACTGCATCCAAATAGAAAAATCCTCACGCCCAATGACATTCTGCGCTCTAGATGCTCACACATCATCACAGAGGGCGGGGGAAAGGGTGCGATTCTCTCCAAACGCTGTCACCGCCCCCTGTCCTCTCTCAGGCCCACGACGCTCTGCAGCAAACCCCTCTGCTCCTTCCCGACCACCTTCTCCTCTCAAGGAC
>NW_011889588.1:1867-3066 GCF_000151845.1 Pteropus vampyrus | reverse complement strand
CAGGGGCAGTAGAGAGTAAAGTAAATAGACAGAAGGAGTCTCTGATGGGCTCTGGTCACCAACTCACACAATAATGTGTCTGTGGCTGGACACCAAGGAATGTGCTGTCCCGTTCCTGAATTTCTGGAGGTGATCAGAACTGGGGCCAGCCACCTGGTACTGCCTGTGCCCTCTGCTCAGGCCTCACAGCTGTGACCTCTCCAATCCCTTGGGCCCTACACAGCCTCGCACCTGCTCACCATCTGACACCCTAAGGCAGAGGAGCTTGACCCTGGTCCCAGTGACGGCTTGGAAAGCTTTGGGTCTCATTTGCATGAGTGGACCCTCCCTCTGTCAGAGCTTGAAGAGGGGAGGGAGAGACTTGGGGGAAGCTCTGCTTCAGCTGTGGGGACACAGAGGGCAGGACGCGGTGATCATCTCCACCATGGCCTGGTCCCCTCTCCTCCTCACCCTCCTCGCTCACTGCACAGGTGACCGGATAAGGGGACAGTGGAGGGGACCCTGGGAGGCCACACGGAGCTCTGCTCCCTTATCTTTACTCCAGCCCCAGCATCACCATGTCTGTGTCTCTCCCCCTTCCAGGCTCCTGGGCCCAGTCTGTGCTGACCCAGCCCTCCTCAGTGTCTGGGGCCCCAGGACAGAGTGTCACCATCTCCTGCACTGGAAGCAGCTCCAACGTCGGGAAGTATCATGTGCAGTGGTTCCAGCAGCTCCCGGGAACGGCCCCCAAACGCCTCATCTATGGTAATAGCAATCGAGACTCTGGGGTCCCCGACCGATTCTCTGGCTCCAAGTCTGGCAACTCAGCCTCCCTGACCATCCGTGGGCTCCAGGCTGAGGACGAGGCCGATTATTACTGCGAGGCATATGACAGCAGTCTCAGTGCTCGCACAGTGCTCCAGGCCCGTGGGGAAGTGAGACAAAAACCTGCTGACCCCCTGCAACGGGGCTTCCCTGTGCAGCCCTACTCTTCTTACAGGAAAGCACGTTCTTTTTTTGTTTGGAAAATCTGGGGTCTGAAACCCACACCAGAAAACCTGTCTGCTAAATCTGTCCACATTGTGTGATTTTCTTAAGTGACCTGAAGTTCCAGGATGTGGGGCCGGTGGACCTAGGGACAGAGTCCATGAGAGGTGTTTTGGAGCCGGGGCTGTCATAACACAAAACACAGACGGGAACCTTAACTAACAGAAACGTAT
>NW_011889588.1:0-471 GCF_000151845.1 Pteropus vampyrus | reverse complement strand
GAAACTTTTGAGAGAAATTAAATATTTAAATAAATGCACAAAGAATTCAAGCTTTTGAGCCGAAGCATTCAGTGTGGTTAAGATGAGTTCTCCTCAAACTGATCATTGTGATCATTGCCGTGACTTTGGGTGTAATATACTTGAAATGGTCTTGGATTTCAGAATATAATATTGGAAAAATCTACGAAAATCTGTGATAGGAATTTCAGCCGTGTCCACGTGACCTGCCTGCGTCTGAGGACAGGGAGGGGAAGGAGGGAGATGAGAAGTCACAGGAGCCACATCTAGGTGCAGCAGAGACAGCAGCTTTGGTCACTGAGGGACACAGAGCAGGAGGGGAGACGCTGCTGTGAGGGGTGACGGGCAGAGTGTGGGCGCAGCTGGCCTGGGCTGGGTGCCCCTGAGTGCTGAGTGTGTGCTGTCACCTGTAATGTGCACTGCGGTGACATGTCTGTGAATGTAACCTCATCC
>NW_011889587.1:55640-57657 GCF_000151845.1 Pteropus vampyrus | reverse complement strand
GATTTAATTTTAGGTTAGACTCTGGTTTATGGTTAGGGTTACGGTTAGTTTAGTTTGCGGTTTGGGATAGGGTTACAGTTTAGAATTAGGCTTAGTGTTAGGGTTAGGGTTTTGGTTCGAGATAGGTTAGGGTTATGGTTTAGAGTTAAGGTTAGTTTTACTGTTAGGGTTAGAGTTATCGTTAGGATTAGAGTTAGCGTTAGTTTTAGGTTGGGGTTTAGGTTTAGAGTTAGAGTTAGGTTTAGGGTTAGTGTTAAGGTAGAATTACAGTTAGGATTAGCTTTCGTTTTGGGGTTAGTATCAGGGTCAGGGTTAATATTAGTGTGGGGTTAAGGTTAGAGTAGTTTTAGATTTAAAGTTAAGGTTAGGGTTAGGGTAAGGGGTTAGTGTTAGGGTTATTGTAATTTCAAAATTTAGGTTTAGGGTTATCGTTACGGTAACTTTTAGAATTAGGGTTAGAATAAGAAATTAGAGTTAGGTTTAGTGTTAATGTTAGGGTTAGGGTTAAGTTTAAGTTAGGGTTAGGTTTAGGTTTACGTTAGGGTTGAAGTTAGAGTTAGGGTGAGTGTTAGGTTTAGCCTTAGGTTTAGGGTTAGGGTTCGGGCAAGGGGTTAGGGTTAGGGTCATTGCTAGTTTAAAATTTAGGATTGGAAATATTGTTAGGGTTAGGGTTAGAATTACAGTTACGATTAGGTTTTTCTTAGGGTTGGATCCTGTTTAAGGTTAGTGTTAGAATTAGGGCTAGAGTTAGAATTAGAATAAGTTATTAGTGTTAGGGTTATGGTAAGACTGCAGAGTTACATTAGTGTTAGGTGTAGTGTTAAGTTTAGGGTTAGAATTCGTTTTAGACTTAAAGTTAGGGTTAGGGTTAGGGTTAGGTTTCGGTAAGTAGTTAGGGTTAGAGTTATTATTAGTTTCAATTTAGGGTTAGGGTTATTGTAAGGATTAGGATTAGGTTTAAATTAGAATTAGGGTTAGGTTTAGGTTAGGGTTAGATTTATGGTTAGGATTCTGAATAGGTTTAGGTTACGGGTAGGTTTAGAATAAGGATTAGCCTTAATATTAGTGTACAATTTAGGATTAGTATTAGTGTAAAAAGTAGGGTTAGAGTTAGGATTAGGATTAGCTTTATTTTTAGGTTTAGGGTCAGGGTTAGGTTTATGTTTCGGAATAGGATTATCGTTAGGATTCAAGCTAGGTTTAGTTTGGGGGTAGGTTTATGGTTATGGTTAGGGTTAGGGTTTGGGATAGGGTGAGGGTTAGGTTTAGAGATTAGCGTTGAAGTTAGATTTGTTGTTAGAGTGAGAGTTTGGTTTAGGTTTAGGGTGAGGAATTAAGGTTATGTTTAGACTTCGGGTTAAAGTTAGGATTAGGGTTAGGGTTAGGGTTAGCTTTAGATTTATGGTTAGGGTTACTGTAATGGTTTATGTAAGGGTTAGTGTTAGTTAAAGAGTTTAGAGTTAGGATGAGTGTTAGAGTTAGTGTAAGGGTTAGGGTTACGTTATGGTTAGGGTTAAGGTTAATGTTAGAGTTACATTAATGTTTGGGTTAGTGCTAGGGTTAGGCTTAGGGTTAGGTTCGGATAACGGTTAGGGTTGGGTTAGGGTTTAGGGGTAGGTTTAGGGTTAGGGTTTAGATTTAGGGTTAGGGATAGGGTATGGGTTTAGTGTTCGGGTTATTCTTAGTGTGAATTTAAGGTTAGGTTTAGAATTAGGGTTAGGATTAGCTTTAGATTTAGGGTTAGGATCTGGGTTTGGGTTATCGTTAGGGTTACGTTAAAGGTTTTGTTTAGATTTAGGGTTATATTTACGTTTAGAGTTAGTTTTAGTGTTAAATTTGTATTTGGGTTATGTTTAGCGTTAGGGGTTAAGGGTTGGGTTATTGTTAGTGTAAAATTAGGGTTAGGGTTAGGGTAAGAGTTTAGAGTTAGTTTTAGTGTTCGCATTCCCATTTGAATGTAAGGTATTAGTGTTAACATTAGGGATAAGGTTACGGTTAGGGTTAGGGTAAGCTTAGG
>NW_011889587.1:53667-55590 GCF_000151845.1 Pteropus vampyrus | reverse complement strand
TCAGCGGGCTACCGACCCACTGATGGAGCATTGAGGCTGGGTTCCTAATATGATTCATTCAGAAGTGAGCGCCCTCTGATGCATGATTTTGGAGGCATTGCCTTTGTAAGAATTGCCTCCATTGTGTAAGCATGTGCTTGTAACGGTGCTCAGTAGACATGCTTTATGCTAAGTGATAGACAGATATATTGAGTGGGCTGCAGCATTGTTGTACGAAGTGACATGATAACTGTGGATTCTGAAGCACACTTGGAATCCTCCAACAAAGAAAAAGTGTGAAATTGGAAAGCTGGCAGAATCATGGTGAAATTTCGTACGAAGCGGGTTCGGGCACCAGCTTTTTGAAAGAGCTCTTATATGCTGAAAAGTCATTTTTAGAATCAGGCGATTAACAGTGTGGCCTGGAACTTTATCCTTCGCTTCTTCTTTTGCCGTTACGGAGATAGAAATACTTTCTAATGCGAGAAGGTGTACAGCGCATGGAAAGGAAACCGTTTTAGAATGCATGATTTCTTGAACCAGAAGTGTATTCGATCATTTGGTGCAAGTATTGCTGTATGCTGTAAAGAAAGTCGGCATTGTCAGAATTGCAGAGAAAGTGTAGTTCAGGCCTGTACCTGGAGTCCAACATTTAGGATGTGAGCAAGCACTTAGCCCCGTTCCTTGGGAACTGAATCATGCTCAACCCCAGGCGGACAAAACCGTAGATTTGTTTTCTGGTGTCCTTTGTTTGGCAGCAAAGAGCTGGTTGGAAACAGTCTTGACATCTGTTCACCTCAGCTTGCTCTCTGCCTAGAATGCACCAAAAGGTGTTAAGACAGTGGACGTATGCTTGTGACGTGTAGTAAGAGCCAAATAAAAGCTTGATTCTACCATGTTTCTTTGCGATGGAAGAAAGGGAGCCACTGTGTGTGGCGTGGCTGGGAAGGGTAATATGAAGAGAAATCCTACTGGTGAGGATGTTCTTTAAACCTGGGTATTCAGAAGCACTGGGCCGAAAACGAACGGACAATGTTTTCTAGAGTACGGAAAGTGAAACCGTCTCCCACAGATGTTTCAGGGTGATACTGACCAACCGATGGAGCTTGACACTGGGATCCAAATGTGCTTAATGCAGACGTCAGATCACTCTGGCGAATAATGTTGCAACGGAATCTCTGAAAAGAGCAGCTTCTACTCTGTATGCTTCTCCTTAGAAAAGGCTCTCTGTACTTCCTTTCTTTGCAAAGCGATATACAGGTATTGTTCAGAGATGAGGCTGGAGAAGTGTAGTTTATGAAGCAAACGTGGAATCTTCCAACGGCCACAGGCTGTGAAATTGATACTGACAATGTAGCCTTTTGATTATGGAAATTCGTACGAAGCGGGTTTAGGCGGTCGTGTTTTGGAAGAGAGCGTCTGGGCTGAAAAGACAGAATTAGACAGCCGGGATTACCTAGGTGGTATGGTGTTTCCATACTTCAGTTCCCATTTTGCCAATAACAAGAGAGAGGTATACTCTCAAGTTGAGAGAAAGCGAGCAGCACTTGTACAGCAAGCTCCTTTTCGGTTACCTGACTTGTATCATCCAGAAGTGCGGTCCTCGCTCTGGTACTATTATTGGTGGATGCTGTGAAGTAAGGCGGCCCTCTAACAATGTACAGAGAGGAGTTGCAGTTCTCGTGATTCAGGTCATAGATACTAGTTTTGAACAAGTTCTTACACTGTTGTTTGTGACCTGACGTGTGATCCGTCCCAGACTGACAGAGGTGTAAATCTCTTTCTCATGTGCCTTTTTCCCGTACTCAAGTGGTGGTGGAAAAGTGTTTTGACATCCATCGTCTTGAGCTTGCCATCTGAAAGAATTCATCGGCATGTACTCTTAGAGCGGCAGCATGTTTCCAATGCGTGGTCGAGTCACAATCACAGCTTTCATATAGGGTC
>NW_011889587.1:51802-53617 GCF_000151845.1 Pteropus vampyrus | reverse complement strand
ACCTTACCACCTAATAAATCCCGGCAGTCTAATGATGTCTTTTCAGCACGTACGCTCTCTTCCAAATAGAGTTAAGTTTAGTGTTAGGGTTAGTGTTAGGAATAGGGTTAGTTTAGGGGTGGGTTTACATTTAGGGTTTGCTTAAGGTTTATTTTAGGAATACGTATATATTTAGGGTTAGGGTTAGGGTTATGTTTAGGTTAGGTTTAGAATAACGTGTAGGGTTAGTGTTAGGGTTAGGATTATCTTTAGGTTTTGTGATAGAGTGAGGAAAGGTTTAGGTATAATGTTATTGTTAGTGTAAAATTTAGGTTTACGGTTAGAATTAGGTTTAGGACTAGCTTTAGTTTAAGGTTAAGATCAGTGTTAGCGTTAGCGGTAGGGTTAGTTTTAAGTTAGGGTTAGAGTTAGGGTTTGATTTAGGCTAGGGTTAGTGTTAGGGTTAAGGATAGGGTGAGGGTTAGTCTTAGGGTTAGTGGTAGTTTTAGAGTTAAAGTTACAATTAGGGTTACCTTTAGGTTAAGGGGTTAGGGTATTTGTTAGATCAAAATTTATTTTTAGGGTTATTTTTAAGGTTAAGGTTAGAATGAGGGTTAGGATTAATTTTAGTTTTAAGGTCAGTTTTAGTGTTAGGGTTAGAATTAGGGTTAGGGTTAGAGTTTGGGTGAGGCTTTAGGGTTAGTGTTAGTGTTTCTTTTAGGATTAGTGTTAGGGTTAGGGTTAGGATTATTGTTAAGTTATGGTTTGTGATAGTGTTAGGTTTAGGTTTGCTTAGGCTTATGGTTAGGGATGGTGTTAGGTTTTGGGTTGGCTTTAGATTTAGGGTTAGGTTTAGGATATGTGGTTAGGGTTAGAGTTATTGTTAGTGTAAAATTTTGGGTTAGGGTTAATTTTAGGGTTAGAGATAGAATTAGGGTTTGGATTAGCTTTAGTTTTAGGGTTAGATTCAGGGTTAGGGTTAGGGTTAGGATTTACGGTTATGATTAGGCTTAGGTTTTGGTTATGGTTAGTGTTTTTGTTAGGGTTAGTGTTATGGTTAGGCTTAGCTTTCGGTTAGAGTTATGGTGAGTATAAAGATTTAGGGATAGAGTTATCGCTAGTGTAAATTTTAGGGTTAGGGTTAGAATTAGGATTAGGATTAGCTTCACTTTTAGTGTTAAGATCAGGGTTAGATTTAGTGTTAGAGTTATTGTTAGGATGAGGTTTAGAAATAGGGTAAGGGTTAGATTTAGTTTTAGAGTATGAGTTAGGATCAACGTTAGATTTAGTGTAAGTGGTCAGGCTTAGGTTAGTGTTAGTGCAAAATTTAGAGTTAGGGTTAGTGTTAGTGTTTTGGTTAGAATTAAGGTTAGGATTAGCTTTAGTTTTAGTGTTAGGATCAATGTCCAGGTTAATATTAGGGTTAGTGTTAGAGTTAAGATTATTTTTAGATTTAAATTCTGGTTAGGGTTTGGTTTACTGTAAGGGGTTATGGTCCCTGTTATTGTTAGTTTGAAATTTAAGGTTAGGCTATTGTTAGGGAAAGGGATAGAATTAGGGTTAGGATTAATTTTCGTTTTAATGTTATGATCAGGGATAGGGTTAGCGTTAGGGTTAGTGTTATGGTTAGGCTTTCAAGGTAGTGTATTTGTTAGGGTTAGCGGTAGGGTTAGGTTTAGGTTATGGTTCGAGTTAGGGTTAGGATAAGGGTTAGGGTTAGGGTAAGTGTGTAGACATAGTTTTAGTGGCAGTGTTAGTGTTGGGGTTACGGTTAGGTTATGGGTAGAGTTATGTTAAGGTTTAAGGTGAGGGTTAGGTTTAGTATTGGCTTAGTGT
>NW_011889587.1:48974-51752 GCF_000151845.1 Pteropus vampyrus | reverse complement strand
AGTGTTAGGGTTAGGGTTAGGATTATTGTTAAGTTATGGTTTGTGATAGTGTTAGGTTTAGGTTTGCTTAGGCTTATGGTTAGGGATGGTGTTAGGTTTTGGGTTGGCTTTAGATTTAGGGTTAGGTTTAGGATATGTGGTTAGGGTTAGAGTTATTGTTAGTGTAAAATTTTGGGTTAGGGTTAATTTTAGGGTTAGAGATAGAATTAGGGTTTGGATTAGCTTTAGTTTTAGGGTTAGATTCAGGGTTAGGGTTAGGGTTAGGATTTACGGTTATGATTAGGCTTAGGTTTTGGTTATGGTTAGTGTTTTTGTTAGGGTTAGTGTTATGGTTAGGCTTAGCTTTCGGTTAGAGTTATGGTGAGTATAAAGATTTAGGGATAGAGTTATCGCTAGTGTAAATTTTAGGGTTAGGGTTAGAATTAGGATTAGGATTAGCTTCACTTTTAGTGTTAAGATCAGGGTTAGATTTAGTGTTAGAGTTATTGTTAGGATGAGGTTTAGAAATAGGGTAAGGGTTAGATTTAGTTTTAGAGTATGAGTTAGGATCAACGTTAGATTTAGTGTAAGTGGTCAGGCTTAGGTTAGTGTTAGTGCAAAATTTAGAGTTAGGGTTAGTGTTAGTGTTTTGGTTAGAATTAAGGTTAGGATTAGCTTTAGTTTTAGTGTTAGGATCAATGTCCAGGTTAATATTAGGGTTAGTGTTAGAGTTAAGATTATTTTTAGATTTAAATTCTGGTTAGGGTTTGGTTTACTGTAAGGGGTTATGGTCCCTGTTATTGTTAGTTTGAAATTTAAGGTTAGGCTATTGTTAGGGAAAGGGATAGAATTAGGGTTAGGATTAATTTTCGTTTTAATGTTATGATCAGGGATAGGGTTAGCGTTAGGGTTAGTGTTATGGTTAGGCTTTCAAGGTAGTGTATTTGTTAGGGTTAGCGGTAGGGTTAGGTTTAGGTTATGGTTCGAGTTAGGGTTAGGATAAGGGTTAGGGTTAGGGTAAGTGTGTAGACATAGCATTAGTGGCAGTGTTAGTGTTGGGGTTACGGTTAGGTTATGGGTAGAGTTATGTTAAGGTTTAAGGTGAGGGTTAGGTTTAGTATTGGCTTAGTGTTAGGGTTAAGGTTAGTGGTAGGGTTAGGGTTATTGTTTGGGTTATTGTCAGCGTAAAATTTAAGGGCATGTTTAGGAGTGTGGTTACGATAACCTTTATTTTAGGGTTAGGATCAAGGTTAGGGTTATTCTTGGGTTAGGGTTAGAATTAGGTGTTGCATTAACTTTAGTTTTAAGGTTATGATCAGAGTTAGTGTTCGGGTTAGCGTTAGCTTTAAGTTGGGGTTAGCATTAGGGTTTGGTATACGTTTGGGTTAGAGTTTGGGTTAAGGATAGTGTTAGGGTTAGGCTTAGGGTTAGAGTTACTTTTAGAGTTTTACTTAGGGTTAGGGTTACTTTTAGTGTAAATTTTTAGGGTTAGGGTTATAGTTACAATAAAATTTAGAATTAGGGTTATTGTTAGGGTTAGGTTTAGAATTAGGGTTAGGATTCACTTGAGTTTTAAGATTAGAATCAGTGTTAGGCTTAGGGTTAAAATTAGATTTAAGTTAGGGTTAGGGTTAGTGTTAGGTTTAGATTTAGGGTTAGAGATAGTTTTAGAGTTAAATATAGGGTTAGGGTGAGGTTTAAGTTAAAGGGCTAGTGTCAGGGTTATTTTTAGTTTAAAATTAATGTTTAGTGTTCTTGTTATGGTTAAGGTTTGAACTAGGGATGAGATTAACTTTAGTTTAATGTTAGGAGCACTGTTAGTGTTAGGGTTAGGTTTAGTGTAGGGTAATGGTTAGGGTTAGGCTTTAGGTTTAGGGATAGTGCTAGTTTTAGGGTTAGGGTTAGGTTATGTTAGAATTCGAGTTAGGTTAAGGTTTAAGGTTAGGGTGCAATGTTAGTGTTAGGATTAATGTTAGTTTTATGGTTAGAGTGATGGTTAGCATTAGGCCTGGGGTTAGGCTAGTTTTAGGTTTAGGGTTAAATTTAGGTAGGATTAGGGTTAGGATTAGTGTAGTGTTAGCTTTAAGGTTAGCATTAGTATTAGGGTTAGTGTTAATGTAAGCAGTTAAGGTTAGGATTACTGTTAGTGTATAATTTAGGAATATGGTTAAAATTAAGTCAGGAACAGCTTTAGTTTTAGGGTTAGGTTCACGGTTATTTTTAGTGTTAGCATTAGGGATAGAATTAGGGTTAGGATTAGCTTTAGTTTTAGGGTTAAATTTGGGTTAGGGTTAATATTAGGGTTGAGGTTAAGGTTAGGATTAGTTTTAGATTTCAAGTTGGGTTTAGAGTTAGCTTTAGAATAAGAGGTTAGGTTTCAAGATACAGTTAGTTTAAAATTTAGGGTATGGTATATTGTTAAGTTTAGGGTTAGAATTTGGGTTAGGATTAGAATTACATTTAGTGTAAGGATCAGGATTATAATTAGGGTTAGAGGTACGGTTAAGCTTTAGTGTTAGGGTTAGGGTTAAGTTTAGTTAGAGATAGGTTTATGATTAGAGTCACGGTTAGGGTTAGGTCTAGATTACAGTTAGGGTTCGGGTTACTGTTAGGGTTAGGGTTAGGTTTAGCGTTATCTTTAGGTTTAGGGTTAATATTAGGATAAGGGGTTAGGGTTAGTGTTATTGTTAGTGTGAAATTTAGGGTTAGGGTTACTATTAGGGTTAGAGATAGAATTAGGGTATGGATTAGATTTAGTTTTAAGATTTGACTACGGGTTATGGTTAAGGTTAGGGTTAG
>NW_011889587.1:46787-47700 GCF_000151845.1 Pteropus vampyrus | reverse complement strand
TTAGGATAAGGGGTTAGGGTTAGTGTTATTGTTAGTGTGAAATTTAGGGTTAGGGTTACTATTAGGGTTAGAGATAGAATTAGGGTATGGATTAGATTTAGTTTTAAGATTTGACTACGGGTTATGGTTAAGGTTAGGGTTAGGTTTTAGGGTTAGTGATAGGTTTAGGTTAGGACTCAGGTGACGGTTAAGGTTAAGGATAAGTTTAGGCTAGGGTTAGATTACAGTTAGGGTTATGGCTTAACGATATAATTAGTTTTAGTGTTAGGTTTAGAGTTATCGTTATGATTAGGGTTAGTTTAGGGTTAGGTTTGGGATTAGGGATAGGGTTAGATTTAGGATTAGGGTTAGTATTAGGATTACAGTCAGAAATAGGATGAGGATTAGCATTAGTTTTTGGGTTCGTAGAATGAGGCGAAAACCCTGTGGTATGGTACTCTATGTCTTTGGGTCTTCTTCTGCCATTACGGAGATAGAAATACTTAAAGGTGCAAGAAGGTGTAGAGTGCATGCAAAGGAAACCGTTTTGGAACGCTTGATTTCTCTAGTCCAGAAGTGTATTCGATCATTTGGTGCAATTTTTGCTGTATGCTGTAAAGAAAGTCGGCACTGTAAGAAAGCAGAGAAATTGGAGTTCTTGCCTGCACGTGGAGTCAAGCATTTAGGATGTGAGCAAGAACTTAGTCCCGTTCCTTGAGACCTGAGTCAGGCTCAATCCCAGGCTGACAAAATCGTACATTTGTTCGGTCGTGTCCTTTGTCCGGCAGCAAAGCGCTGGTTGGAAACGGTTTTGACATCCGTTCTCCTTAGCTTGCTATCTGCCTAGAATGCACAAAAGGGTGGTAAGACAGTGGCAGTATGCTTGTGCTGTGTAGTAAGAGCAAAATACAAGCTTTACTCTACCATCGTTTTT
>NW_011889587.1:31698-43174 GCF_000151845.1 Pteropus vampyrus | reverse complement strand
ACTTCTTACTCTGTTGTGTGTGACATGGTGGGTGTTCTGTCCCAGACGGACAAATCTGTAAATCTGTTTCTCATGTGCCCTTTTGCCGTACCAAAGTGGTGGTGGACAAGTGTTTTGACATCCATCGGTGGAGCTTGCCATCTGAAAGAATTCATCAGCATGCACTCTTCCAGTGGCAGCATGTCCCCAATCCGTGGTCGAGTCAAATAACAGCTTTCATATGCGGTCTTTTTGCAAAGGCAAAAAGAAAGCCACTCTGTGTGTGTGTGTGTGTGTGTGTGTGTGTGTGTGTGTGTGTGTGTGTTTTTGGTGCCGAAAGGTCATTTTAAAGAAAATTGTTTGGTGTGGATGTATTCGTAATCTGTGTCCTCAGAAGCGCCATTCCATAAACGAACACTGTTTTCTCATGCATTTGTTAACTGAAACTGTATCTCGAGGATGTTTCAGCGGGCTTCTGATCCACTGATGGATCCTTGAGGCTGGGATCCTAATATGCTTCATTCAGAAGTTAGAGCACTCTGACGCATGATTTTGGAGCCATAGCCTTTTTCAGAATTGCTTCCATTTTGGAAGCCTCTGCTTAGTAACGGTGCTCAGTAGACATCCTTTATGCTGACTGATAGACACATATATTGACTGGGCTGCAGCATTGTTCTACTAAGTGCCATGATATGTGTGGATTCTGAAGCAAACATGAACTCCTCCAACAAAGAGAAAGTGTGAAATTTTAAAGCTGGCAGATCCATTGTGAAATTTATGAAGCGGGTTCGAGCAGCTGCATTTTTGGAAGAGAGCATATATGCTGAAAAGACATTCTTAGAATGTGGCGATTAATCCTGTTTTATGGTGCTTCATTTCTTCGGGTCTTCTTCTGCCATTACGGTGATAGAAATACTTTAAAGTGCGAGAAGGTGTACAGCGCATGCAAAGGAAACCGTTTGGGAAAGCTTGATTTCTTTAGTCCAGAAGTGTATTCGATCATTTGGTGCAAGTTTTGCTGTATGCTGTAAAGAAAGTCGGCACTGTAAGAAAGCAGAGAAATTGTAAGTCTTGCCTCTACCTGGGTTCAAGCATTTAGGATGTGAGCAAGAACTTAGCCCCGTTCCTTGGGATCTCAGTCATGCTCAATCCCAGTCTGAGAAATCCGTAGATTTATTTTGTCGTGTCCTTTGTCTGGCACCAAAGAGCTGGTTGGAAACAGTCTAGACATCTATTCTACTTAGCTTGCTATCTGCCTAGAATGCACAAAAGCGTGGTAAGACAGTGGCAGTATGCTTGTGCTGTGTAGTAAGAGCAAAATAAAAGCTTTACTCTACCATCTTTCTTTTCGATGGAACAAAGGAAGCCACTGTGTGTGGCGTGTCGTGGTAAGGGTGATATGAAGGGAAATCCTTCTGGGGAGGATGTTCTTTAACCTGAATATTCAGAAGCACCGGGCGAAAGCGAATGGATAATGTTTTCTAATGAGTATGGATTAGGTTTACATGAGGGTTAGGGTTAGAGTTAGGGTTCCGTTTAGGGTTTAGGTTTACTGTTAGGGTTATAGTGAGAGTTAGTGTTAGGGTTACTTTTAGTGTTAGGGATAGGTTTAGGTGCTGATTAAAGTTAAGTTTAGGGTTATCGTTCTGGATTGGTTTAGTGTTAGTGTTAGGGCAAGGGTTATGGTTGGGGTTACTGTTAGGGTTAATATTACATTAGGATTAAGGTTAGGGTTAGGGTATGGGATTAAGGTTATGGTTAGGATTTGGCTTAGGGCAAGTTAGGATTAGGGTAAGAGTTTAGACTTAGGATGTGTTAGATTTAGGTTTAGGGCTAGGGTGTGGTTAGGGTTAGATTTAGGGTTATTGTTACATTTATGGTTATGGTTAGGGTTAGGGTTAGGATTAGGTTTAGCATTAAGTTTTGTGTCAGTTTTACAGTGAAGTTCAGATTTAGGGTTAGTGTAAGAGGTTAGAGTAAGAATTAGTATTAGGATTAGAGTTAGGGTTAATGTTAAGTTAGGTTCAGGGTTATGGAATCTGTTAAGGTTACTTTTAGGGTTAGGTTTCGGATATGATTAGGGTTTATGGTTTAGGCTTAACGTTAGTTTTACGGTAGGGTTATGGTTAGTGTTAGGGTTAGGCGTAGGATTAGTTTTAGTGTTATGTTTTGTTTTTTGGTTACAGTTATGATTTGGGTTAGGCTTAGGGTAAGAGTTTAGAGTCAGCATTGGTGTTAGAGTTACGGTTACGGTTATTGTTAAGGTTAGGTTTAGATTTAAGTTTAGGGTTAGGGTTATGGTTACGGTTAGTTTTAGCTTTATGGTTTGGGATAGGGTTAGGTTTAGGTTTAGGTTTATTGTTATGGTTTAGGTTAGGGTTACAGTTATGTTTAGGGTTCTGATAGGGTAAGGGGTTAGAATTAGGATTAGGGTTAAGGTTAGAATTAGTGTTAAGTTTAGTGTAGGATTAGAGTTATGGTTAGGCTTAGGTTAGGGTTAAGTTTAGGGTCAGGGTTAGGGTTATTGTTACTGTTAGGATAAGATTAACATTAGGTTTAAAGTGAGGGTTGGTATTGGGTTAGGTTTTGGTTTAGAGTAAGGGTTAGGGTTACGATTCGGGTTACGGTTAGGTTACGCTTAGGGTATGTAGTTAGAGTTCGGATTATTATTAGTGTAATTTTAGGATTAGCGTTAAAATTAGCGTTAGAATTCGCTTTAAATTTAGGGTTAGGGTTAGGCTTAGAGCTAGTTTTCGAGTTAAATTAGGGTTATGGTTTTGTTAAGGGTCAGAGGTTAAGGTTAGGGTTATTGTTAGTGTAAAATTTAGGGTTAGGTTTAGGGTTAGGTTTAGTTTTAGCATTATGATTTGGGTTATGAATAAAATTACTTTTAAGGCTAGTGTTAGAGTCAGAGGTTAGTGTTTATATTAATGTTAGGGTAAGGATTAGGCTTAGGATTAGTTTAGCTTTATGTTTAGGGTTAGGTTTCCATTAGGTTTAAGTTTAGGATTAGGTTTTATGGTCAGAGTTTAGTGTGATGTTTAGTGTTAGGGTTAGGTTTAGGGTTAGGTTTAGCGTTATTTTTGGGGTTAGGATTATGGTTAGGTTTAGGTTTATTGTTATGTAAAATTTAGAGTTAGGGATTGGTTTATGGTTAGGGTAGGGGTAGGTTTAGGGTTTAGAGTTGTAGTCGGTTTTAGGCTTTGAGTTAGTGTCACGGTTAGGGGTAGTGTTAGTGTTAGGTTTAGCGTTATGTTTGAGTTAGTTTAAAGTTATATTTAGGGTTAGGGTTAGAGTAAGAGGTTAGAGTTAAAAGTAGGATTAGTGTTAGGATTAGGGTTAATAGTAGTTCACGGTTACGGTTATGGTTCGTTTTAGGGTTAGGGTCAGGTTTATGGTCAGATTTGGTTTGGGATTAGGGTTTAGGTTCATGGTTAGGTTTAGTGTTAGGGTTACTGTTGTGGTTAAGATTATCGTTAGATTTAGGTTTTGGGTTAGAGTATGGGATTATGTTTACGATTAGTGTTAAGGTTAGGATTAAGGTTAGCATTCGATTTAGGTTTATGGTTAGGATTAGGTTTAGGGTTAGGTTAGAGTAACAGTTAGGGTTAGGTTTAGTTTAGAGTTAGGGTTAGGGTTAGGGTTATTGTTTGTGTTAAGGTAAGCCTAGGTTTAGTTTTAGGGTAGTCAATGCGGTTTGGTTAGGGTTATTCTTAGTATGAAATTTAGGGTTAGGTTTAGATTTAGCGTTAGGATTAGCTTTAGACTTAGGGTAACCATCTGGGTTAGTGTTAGTTTTTGGGTCACATTTAAGATTTCGTTTAGGGTTAGGGTTATGGTTAGGGTTTAGGTTAGGATTACGGTTAGTTTTAGCATTATGGTTTAGTTTAGAGTATAGTTATGATTAGGGTGAGGGTTAGGATAAGACGTAAGAGTTAGGATTAGTGTTTGCGATAGGATTAGTGTAGGGTTATAGTCGGGGTTAGGTTTAAGTTCGGGGTAGGGTTAGGGTTTATGGTTAGGGTTAGTGTTAGTGTTAGAGATAAGGTTAGTGTTAGGGTTAGTGTTAGGTTTACCGTTAGAGTTAAGATTAGTATTAATTTTAGGGTTGGGTTTAGTGTATGGATTTAGGTTTAGGGTTATTCGTAGTGTAAAATTTAGGGTTAGGTTTAGAGTTAGGTTTAGACTTAGCTTTAGATTTATGTTAGGATATGTGTTAGGGTTAGTGTTAGGTTTACCTTTAAATTTTGGGTAACATTTAGGGTTAGGTTAGGGTTAGAGTTAGCTTTAGAGCTAAATTAGGGTTAGGGTTAGGTTTAGGTTCTGGGATTCAATTTAGGGTTATTGTTAGTGTAAAATTTAGCGCTATGGTTTGGGTTATGGTTACAGATATCTTTAGGGTTAGCGTTAGGGTAAGAGGTTAGAGTTAGGATTAGCATTAGGATTAGGATTATGGTTAGGAATAGATTTGGGTTATGTTTAGGTTAGGGTTAAGGTTACATTAAAGTTTGGGTAAGAATTTAGAGTTAGTATTAGTGTTAGCATTATGATTAGCGTTAGGGTTAAGTTAGGGTTAGGGTTAGGGTTAGGGTTAGGGTTAGGGTTAGTGTTAGGATTAGGGATAGTATTACCATTATGGTTCAAGTAAGGTTTAGTTTAGGAGTAGGTTTATAGTTAGGGTTAAGGTTAGGTTTAGCTTTTGTTTAGGGTTAAGTGTAGGGTAAAGTTAGCATTAGGGTTAGGGTTAGGTTAGGGTTAAGGTTAAGTTTAACGTTAGGGTAAGATTTTAGAGTTAGGATTAGTTTTAGGGTTAGGGTTAGGGGTAGGGTTCAGTTAGAGTAGGGTTAGGGTTAGAGTTAGGATTAAGGTTTAGGTTTAGGGTATGGGATTAGGGTTAGGGTTATTCTTAGTGGAAAATTTAGGGTAAGGTTAGAATTAGGGTTAGGATTGGCTTCAGTTTTTTTGTTAGGAACAGACTTAGGGTTAGTGATAGAGTTAAGTTCAAGTGAGTTTAGGGTTAGGTTTAATTTTATGATAAAAGTTAGGGATAGGGTTAGGTTTACGTTAAGTGGTCAGGTTTAATTTTACTGTCAGTGTAAAAATTAGTTTTAGGAGTAGGATTAGTGTTCGTCTATTAAGGTTAGCATTAGCTTTAATTTAGGTTAATTTAGGTTAAAGCATTTGCTTTAATTAAGAATTAGGGTTAGCATTACCTTTAATTTTAGTGTTAGGATCCGTTTTAGGTTTAAAGTTATGGATAGGTTTATGGTTAATTTTGGGTTAGGATTACCTTTAGTTTTAGAGTTAGCATCAGGTTTATGGTTAGCTTTAGGGTTAAGGTTAAGGTTCGGGTTAGTTTTAGAGTTAAATTTAGGGTTAGGGTTAGTTTTAGGGTAAATGGTTAGGCTTAAGGATATTGTTAGTGTGAAACAGGTTTTGGGTTAGTGTTAGGTTTAGGGTTAGCTTTAGTTATAGGTTTAGGATCAGTGTTTGGGTTAGGTTTATGATTAGGGTTAGGGTTTAGTGTTAGGGATAGGGTAAGGTTTAAAGTAAGGGGGTAGGTTTAGTCTAGGAGTTAGTTTTCATTTAGGGTCAGTGATAGGGTTAGTGTAAGTGGTTAGAGTTAGGATTAGTGTTAGGGTTAGGGTTAGGGTAGGTTAGGTTTAGGGTTATCGTTAGTGTTCTGGTTACATTTAATGTAGGAGTAGGTTTAGGGTTAAGCTTAGGGTAAGTAGTTAGGGTTTGGTTTATTGTTGGTGTAAAACTTAACGTTAGGGTTTGAATTAGGGTTAGGATTAACTTTAGTTTTAGAGTAGGATAAGTCTTAGGGTTCATGTTCGGGTTAGGGGTAGGGTTAGGGTTAGAGGTAGGGTTAGGGTTAGTTTTAGGTTAGATTAGAGTTAGTGTTAGCATTGTTAGTGTGTGGTTTAGCTTTAGGTTTAGGGTAGGATTAGAGTAAGGGTTAGGTTTAGTGTTTGTGTCAGAGTAGGTGTTAAAGTTAGGGTTAGATGTTAAGGTTAGGTTTAGGTAAGTGATTATTCGAGATTAATGATTCGGGTTAGGGTTAGGGTTAGGGTTAGTGTTAGGATTTAAGCTTAGGGTTAGGGTTAGTGTAAGTGGTTAGGGTTAGGGTTATGGTTAGGGTTAGAGTAAGGTTTCGACTTTGAGTTAGGATTACCTTTAGTTTTAGGGTTAGGACCTGGTTAGGGTGAATGTAAGTGTTACGGATAGGGTTAGATTAGGTTTAGAGTTAAAATTAAGGTTAGAGTTAGGGATATTTTTAGTGTAAAATTTGGTGTTAAGGTTAAAATTGCATTATGATTAGCTTTAGTTTTATGATTAGGATCAGGGTCAGTGTTAGTGTTAGGGTTAGTGTTAGGTTAATGTTAGAGCTACCGTTAGGTTTCGGGTTAGGTTTAGTTTAGGGGTAGGTATACGGTTACGTTTAGTGTTAGTATTAGTGTACAATTGGGGATTAGGGTTAATATTAGTATTCTGATTATTTTTAGATTTAGGGTTAGGATCAATATTGTGTTAATATTAGGGTTAAAGTTAGATTAGGGTTAGTTTTAGACTTAAATTTAGGTTTAAGCTTAGTATATGGTTAGGGTTAGAATTAGGGTCAGTATTAGGTTTAGTTTTAGAGTTAGTGTCAAGGTTGGTTTAGGTTTAGGGGTTAGGTTTAGGGTTAGGGTTAGTGTTAAGGTAAGGTGTTAGGGTTAGCATTAGAATTACGGTTATCGTTAGGTTAGGGTTAGGGTTACCGTTAGGGTCTGGGTCAGATTTGGTTTAGGTTTAGGTTCATGATTGGGACTAGGGTTATGGTTAGGTTTAGGTTAGGGTTAGGGTTAGAGTTAAGGTTAGGGTTAGGGTTAGAATTAGATTTAGGATTAACTTTAGTTTTAGCGTATCAGTGTTAGAGTGAGGGTTACGTTTAGAGTTAGGATTTAAGTTTAAGGTTAGGTTTACGGTTAGGGTTAGGGTTAGAATAAAAGGTTAGGTTAGGATTAGGTTTAGTTTAGGTTTACGGTTAAATTTAGCATTAGGTTTAGGGTTAGCTTTACATTAACGTTAGGTTTATGGTAAGGAGTTAGGGATAGGGTTATTCTCATTGTAAAATTCATAATTAAGGTTAGAATTAGTGTTAGTATTAGCTTTAGTTTTCGGGTTTGGATCAAAATTAGGGTTAGAGTTAAAGTTAGGGTTAGGGTTTAGATTTAGAGTTAGGTGTAGGGTTAGAATAAGGTGTTAAAGTTAGTGTTAGTGTTAGGGTTAGGGTTAGAGTTAGGTTTAAAGTAAGGGTTATGGTTAGAGTTAAAATTAGGGTTAGGGTTAGGGTTATAATTAGTGTACAATTTAGGGTTAGTTTTATGGTTTAGGTTGAAGTTAGGGTAGAGTTAGGATTAGGGTTAAGTTAGAATTATCTTTAGGTAATGGTTAGGGTAAGTGGTTAGTGTTAGGATTAGTGTTAGGTTTAGAGTTAGTGTTAGGCTTTTTTAAGTTTTGGGTTACCGTTAGGGTGTTTTTATTTTTTTTATGTTTAGATTAGGGTTAGGTTTATGGTTAGGGTTAGGGTTAGATTTAGGTTAGAGGTAAGGTTAAAGTTAGAGTTAATATTAGTGTTAAAGTAAGCTTTAGATTTAGGGTTTGGGTTAGTGTAAGGAGTTAGGGTTAGAGTTAATTTTAATGTAAAATTTATGATTAGGGTTAGAATTAGTTTAGGATTAGCTTCAGTTTTAGGGTTAGGATCAGGATTTGGGTTAGTATTTAGCTTAGGGTTACGGTTAGGATTTAGGATTAGAGTTAGGGTTAGGATTAGTGTTAGGGTTATGGTTAGAATTCATTTAGGGTTAGTGTTACCGTTAGGGATTAGTTAAGGTTTATTTTAGGGTTAGATTTAGGGTTAGGATAAGCTTTAGTGTTACGTTTAGGATCAAGGTTAAGGTTAGTGTTAGGGTTAGGTTTAAAATTATAGTTAGCATTAGCTTTAGGTTTAGGGTTAGGATCAGAGATCGGCTTAATGTTAGGGTTAGAGTAGAGTTAGGGTTAGTTTTAGACTTAAAGTTAGATTTAGAATTAGGTTTAAGACAAAGGGTTAGGGTTATGTTTAGCGTTATTGTTAGTTTAAAATTTAAGGTTAGGGTTACTGTTAGAGTTAGAATTGGGAATTAGGATTTAGTTCTAGGGTTAGAATCTGGGTTAAAGTTAGTGTTAGGTTTACTGTTAAGGTTTCTGTTAGATTTAGGGTTAAGTTAGGGTTATTGTTAAGTTAAGGTTAAGGTAGGGTTAGTTTTACATTTATCTTTAGGGTTAGGTTAGAATTAGGTTTAAGACAAAGGGTTAGGGTTATGTTTAGCGTTATTGTTAGTTTAAAATTTAAGGTTAGGGTTACTGTTAGAGTTAGAATTGGGAATTAGGATTTAGTTCTAGGGTTAGAATCTGGGTTAAAGTTAGTGTTAGGTTTACTGTTAAGGTTTCTGTTAGATTTAGGGTTAAGTTAGGGTTATTGTTAAGTTAAGGTTAAGGTAGGGTTAGTTTTACATTTATCTTTAGGGTTAGGGTTAGAGTAAGAGGTTAGAGTTAGGATTATTGTTAGGGTTAGGTTTAGAGTTAACTTAGGTTTAGGTTTATGGTTAGGGTATATTTGTAGAGCTAGGATTAGTATTAGGATTAGGGTTAGGCTTAGGTTTAAGTTAATGTTAGAATTAGGGTTTGGTTTAGGGTTAGGGTTATTGTTAAGGTTAAGGTAAGTTTTTATTGTTATTATTAGTATTAGGTTTAAGTTAAGGTTAGGCTTAGGGTTTGGGATAGTTTTAGGGTTAGAGTTAGGGTTTGGATTAGCTTTAGTTTCAGCTTTAGAATCAGTGATAGGCTTAGGGTTCCGTTTAGGGTTTAAGGCTAGGGTTAGTTTAAGTTTAAGGATCAGGTTAGGATTAGAATAAGGGGTTAGATTTAGGGTTAGTTTTAATGTTAGGGTTAGGATTAGGGTTAGGTTTTAGGGTTAGGTTTATGTTAGTGTTAAGTTTAACATTAGGTTACGAATTAGGTTTAGGTTAGAGTTATGCTTAGGAATATTGTTAGTGTTAGGTGTAGGTTTAGCAATAGTTATGGTTAGGGATAGGGTAAGGAGTTAGGGTTAGTATTATTGTTGCTGTAAAATTTATAGTTCAGGTTAGAATTAGGTTTATGTTTATCTTTAGTTTTCAGGTTCGATCATTTTTAGGGTCATGTTTAAATTTAAGGTTAGGGTTTAGATTTACTGTTAAGGTTAGGGTTAGAATAAGGGGTTAAGTTTAGTGTTAGTTTTAGGGTTAGTGTTAGGGTTAGAGTTAAAATTAGGGTTAGGTTAAGGGTTGTTTTTAGTTGAATATTTGTGTTAGGGTTAAAATTGGGTTAGGATTAGCTTTATTTTTATGATTATGATCTGGGATAGGGTTAGGGTTAGGATTATGATTAGGGTTAGGGTTAAATTTAGTTTTAGAGTTAAAGTTAGGGTTAGGGTTAGGGTTAGGTTTAGAGTTAGAGTTAGTAGTAGTGTTTGGGTAAGTGGTTAGATTTAGGATTAGTGTTAGGTTTAGTGTTAGGGTTAGGGTTTGGTTGGGGTTAGGGTTGCCGTTAGGTTTCTTTCTAGGTTTAGTTTAGGGTTAGGTTCATGCTTAGTTTAGGGTTAGGTTAGGTTAGGGGTAGGATTATAGATAGGGTTAATGTTAGTGTTAGGGTAAATTTTATATTTAGGGTTAGGGTTAGTGTAAGGAGTTAGGGTTAGAGTTATGTTTAATGTAAAATTTATGATTAGGATTAGAATCAGTTTTAGGATTAGCTTTAGTTTTAGGGTTAGGATCAGGGTTAGGGTTAATGTTAGGGTTAGACTGGTGGTTAGGGTTTAGGATCAGGGTGAGAATCAAGATTAGGGTTAGAGTTAGGGGTTGGATTATGTTAGGGTTAGGATTATCTTTCGGGTTTAGGTAAGGTTTAGTTTAGCGAATGTTTATGGTTAGGGTTAGGATTATGATTAGGTTTAAATTAGGGTTAGGGTTAAGATAGTGTTAGGCTTAGGACAACTTTATTATTAGGATTAGGATCAGGGTTAACATTAGTGTTAGGGTTAGGTTTAAAATTATGGTTAGCATTGGCTTTTGTTTGAGGTTAGGATCAGGGTTCGGGTTAATTTTATGGTTATTTTTAGACATAAAGTGAGATTTAGGGTTAGGTCTAGGATAAGATGTTAGGGTTAGTGTTATTAGTTTAAAATTTAAGTTAAGGTTAGTGTTAGGTTTAGAGTTAGAATTAAGGTTTGGATTAGCTTTAATTTTAGGATTAGGATCAGGGTTAGGTTTAGGCTTATGGTTAGTGTTAGTGTTTAAGGTAGGGTTAGGTTTAGGTTTAGGCGCCGGGTTATAATAAGAATTTAGTGTTAAGGTTAGGGTCAGTGCTCGCTTTAGGGTTAGGATTTAGGGTTTGTGTTAGAGTTAGGTTACTGTTAGAATTACTGTTATCTTCGGGTTAAGTTTAGGTGTATGTTTATGGTTATGGCTAGAATTCAGGGTAGTGTAGGTTAGGGTTATGCTTAAGGAAAGGGTTAGTGTAGTTAGGTTTAGCTATAGTTTACGTTTAGGTTTAGTGTTAGATGATAGGATTAATGTTATTGTTAGTGTAAAATTTAGGTTTAGGGTTAGTGTTAGGGTTATGGTTGTGTTTAGTGTAAGAGGTTAGTTTTAGGATTAATGTTATGGTTAGAGTTATGTTTAGGTTAGTGTTAGGTTTAGATTTTAGTTATGTTAGATTAATTTTAGAGTCAGGTTAAGGTTAGCTTAGGGCTAAGTTTATGGTTAGGCATAGCGTTAGAGTTAGGTTTAGGTTAGAGTTAGTGTTAGCTTTAAGATTAGTGTTAGAGTTAGGGTTAGCTTTTGGTTGAGGGTTAGGGTTAGAGTAAGGGGTTAGAGCTAGGGTTAGGGTTAGGGTTAGGGTTTAAGGTTACGGTATGTTTAGGTTGAGGGTTCGGGTTAGTGTTAGAATAACGGGTTAGGTTTAGGGTTTGGATTAGGGTTAGCTATAGTTAAGGTTTATGGTTAGGGTAAGGGATTATGGATAGTGTAATTGTTAGTGTAAAATTTAGGGTTAGAGTTAGAAGTAGGGTGAGACTTAAGCTTAGGGTTATGGTTAGGGCTTTAGTTTTAGGGTTAGTGTCAGAGTTAGGGTTCGGATTAGGCTAAGTGTTTAGTGTTAAGATTAGTGTTAGGATTAGTGTTAGGGTTAGGATTAGCTTTAGGTTTAGAATTAGCTTTAGTGTTAGAGTTAGTTTTATGGTTAGGTTTAGGTTAGTATTAGGGTAAGATGTTACAGTTAGAATTAATGTTCATGATAGGGTTAGGTTTAGGTTATGCTTAGGGTTATTGTTAATTTTCGAGTTAGGTTTAGCTTAGGGATAGGTTTATATTTAGGATTAGGTTTAGGGTATGTTTTGAGTTTTAGTTAGTGTTAAGGTTAGCTTTTTGTT
>NW_011889587.1:31283-31648 GCF_000151845.1 Pteropus vampyrus | reverse complement strand
TTAGGGTTTGGATTAGGGTTAGCTATAGTTAAGGTTTATGGTTAGGGTAAGGGATTATGGATAGTGTAAT
This sequence comes from Pteropus vampyrus, assembly GCF_000151845.1. Lineage (NCBI taxonomy): Eukaryota > Metazoa > Chordata > Mammalia > Chiroptera > Pteropodidae > Pteropus > Pteropus vampyrus. The sequence continues at coordinate 31,578 of NW_011889587.1, read as the reverse complement.
TGTTAGTGTAAAATTTAGGGTTAGAGTTAGAAGTAGGGTTAGAATTACCTTTAGTTTTCAGGTTTGGATCAGGGTTATGGTCAATGTAGGGTTAAGGTTAGAGTTTGGGTTAGAGTTACAGTTAAAGTTAGGGCTAGGTTTAGGTTTAGGGGAAGGGGTTAGTGTTATGGTTATTGTTAGTGTAAAATTTTGGGTTAGTATAAGTGTTAGGGTTAGAGTTAGAAGTAGGGTGAGACTTAAGCTTAGGGTTATGGTTAGGGTTAGTGTGAGGGTTAGGGTTAGTTTAAGGTTTAGG
>NW_011889587.1:29909-31233 GCF_000151845.1 Pteropus vampyrus | reverse complement strand
GTATTTACAGTTAGGGTTATTGTTAGTGTAAAATTTAGGGTTAGGGTTAGAATTAGGGTTATGATTAACTTTAATTTTAGTGTTAGTGTCAGTGTTAAGGTTAGGATTAGAGTAAATGCTTTGAGTTAGAATTAGTGTTAGGGTTAGTGTTAGGTCTGGTTTAAGTAAGGGTTACGTTTTTCGTTAGGGTTCAGGATAGGTTTAGTATATGCTTAGTTTTCGGTTAGGGTTAGAGGTAGGTTTAGGTTTAGGGTTAGGGTTATTGTAAGCAAATGATTTTAGAGTTATTTTAGTGTCAAATTTAGGGTTGAGGTTAGAATTATGTTTAGGACAAGTGTTAGTGTTAGGGTAAGATCAGGATTAAGTTTACTCTTAGGGTTAGCTTTAGAATTATGGTTAGCATTAGCTTGATTTTTTGGGTTTAGAAAAGGATTCTGGTTAATGTTAGGGTTAGGTTTAGGGGTTGTGTTAGTTTTAGGTTTAGGTTAGTGTTAGGGTTACCATTAGGGTTTAGTTAAGGTTTAGTTTAGGAGTAGGTTTATGGTTAGGGTTAGGATTAGGGTTATGTTTAGGTTAGAGTTAGGGTTATGGTTACCATTAATGTCATGGTTAGGATAAGCTTTAGTGTTAGGTTTAGGATGAGGTTTATGGTTAGTGTTAGGGTCAGGTATAAAATTATGGTTAGCATTAGCTTTAGTTTCACGGTTATGATCAGAGTTCTGGTAATGTTAGAGTTAAGGTTAGAGTTAGGTTTAGTTTTAGACTTAAAGTTAGATTTAGGGTTAGGTTTAGGATAGGGGATTAGGTTTAGTGTTACTGTGAGGTTTAAATTTAAGGTTATGGTTAGTTTTAGGGTTAGAGTTAGATTAGGGTTAGGTTAAGCTTTAGTTTTAGTGTTAGGATCAGAGTTAGCATTAGGGTCACGGTTAGAATTAGGGTTTAAGTTTAGCGTTACGGTTAGGGTTATGGTTAGGGTTAGTATTAGGATTTATGTTTAGAGTTAGAGTTTGGTTAGTGTTAGGGTTACCGTTAAGTTCAGGTTAGGTTTGGTTAGGGGTAGGTTTAAGGTTATGTTTATGGTTAGGGTTAGGTGTAGCTTAGGGTTATGCTTAGCGATAGGATTAGTGTTAGCGTTAGGGTTAGCTATAGTTTAAGGGTAGGGTCAGTGTAAGGGGTTAGGGTTATTGATATTGTTAGTGTAATATTTAGGGTAAGGGTTTGATTTGGTTTAGGATTAGCTTTGTTTTATTGCTAGGATACGGGTTTGGGTTAATGTTAGGGTTAAGGATAATGTGCAGGTAGTTTTATGGTTAACCTTGGTTTC
>NW_011889587.1:29544-29859 GCF_000151845.1 Pteropus vampyrus | reverse complement strand
TAGGATTAGCTTTGTTTTATTGCTAGGATACGGGTTTGGGTTAATGTTAGGGTTAAGGATAATGTGCAGGTAGTTTTATGGTTAACCTTGGTTTCGGGTTAGATTAGAGTAAGGGGTTAGGGTTAGGGTTAGAATTAGTGTAAAATTTGGGTTAGGTTGGTGTTAGGGTAGGGTTAGAATTAGGGTCAGGATTAGCTTTAGTTTTAGCGTTAGAATCGGGTGATGGTTTGGGTTATTATTAAGGTTAGGGTTTAGTGTCAGGTTTAGGTTTCAGGTTATTGTTAAAATAGGTTAGGGTTAGTTTTAGGGTTTGGG
>NW_011889587.1:24687-28581 GCF_000151845.1 Pteropus vampyrus | reverse complement strand
TTAGTTTAAAATATTGGGTAAGTGTTATTGATAGGTTTGGGTTAGAATTTGGGTTATGATTACGTTCTGTTTTAGGGTAAGAATCAGGGTTATGATTAGGGTTAGCGTTATGGTTAGGCTTTAGTTTTAGTGTTAAGGTTAGGTTTAGTTTAGCGGTATGTTTATGGTTAAGGTTAAGGTTAAGGTAAGATTTAGGTTATGGTTAGGGTTAGGGTTAGTGTTATGGTTAGGGTTAGCTTTCGGTTTAGGTTTAGGGTTAGGGTAAGGGTTTACGATTAGAGTTATTGTTAGTGTATATTTTAGGGTTAGGGTTAATCTTAGGTTTAGGGATAGAATTAGGTTTGGATTACATTTAGTTTAGGGTTAGACTCAGGTTTTGGATTAGGGTTAGGGTTATATTAGTGTTTAGGTTTAGGATTAGGCTTAGGTTTAGGTTAGGGGTTGGATTAGGATTTGGGGTATGGTTAGGGTAAGAGGTTAGAGTTAGGATATTGTTTGGTTTAGAGTTAGGGTTAGGGTTAAGTTAGGGTTAGGATTAGGTTTAGGTTAGCTTTAGGTTAGAATTTTCTTTAGGATTAAATTTAGTGTACAGTTTAAGATCTGAATTAGCATTTTTTTAGGATAGGTTTAAAGTTAGAGTTAGATTGAGAGTTAATGTTAGGGTTACAGATATGTTTAGTGTAAGGGATCGGAGTTATGGTTATTGTTAATTTAAAATTTAGGGTTCGGGTTAGTTGTATGGTTAGAGATTAGGGTTAGGCTTATGGTTAGGGTTAGGTTGAGCCTTTACGTTTAGTGTTAGGTTTAGCATTAGGGTTGCAGTTAGTGTTAAGGTTAGGTTAGGTTTAGGGTTAGGGTTAATGCAAGAGGTTAGAGTTGGGATTAGTGTTACCGTTAGGGTTAGGGTTAGTGTTCGGGTTAGGGTTAGGTTTAAGGTTAGGGTTAGTGTTGGTTTTAGGGTTTAGGGTTAGTGTTATGGTTATGGTTAGGTTTAGGTTTAGTTTTGCTGTTAGGGTTAAGATTAGTATTAGGTTTAGGGATAGTTTTAGGATATGGGGTTAGGTTTAGTGTTATTCTTAGTGTAAAATTTAGAGTAAGTGTTTGAATTAGTTTTAGGATTAGGTTTAATTTTAGGGTTAGCATCTGGGTAATCTTTAGTGTTACTGTTAAGTTTAGGGTTAGGGTAAGAGTTAGAGTTAATTTAGGGTTAGTATTAGGTTAAGAGTAAGGGGTTCATGTTACTGTTATACTTGATGTAAAATTTAGGCTTAGGTTTAGGTTTAGTGTTAGGATAAATGATAGGGTTAGGTTTAGGTTTAGGGTAAGGGTCATGTGTTAGGGTTTGGTTTAGGGTTAGAGCTATCGTCAGAGTTAGGGTTGGGTTTATGGTTAGGTTTAGAGTTAGGATTGGGGCTAGTGTTAGGCCTAGGTTTAGAATTAGGTTTAGGAATAGCTTTAGTTTTTGGTTTAGGTTTAGGGTTAGGGTAAGTAATAGTTTTAGAGTTAAATTTAGAGTTATGTTCAGTTTAGAGTTAGGGTTGGTGTTAGGGTTATTTTTAGGGTTAGAGTTTGGGTTATTGTTCACGTAAAATTTACGGTTAAGTTGAGTGTAGTAAATAAAGTTAGAATTAGAATTAGGAGTAGCTTTAGTTTTATATTTAGCATCAGGGTTAGGGTTAGTGTTGGGGATAGGATTACCATTAGGTTTCAAATCTGGTTTAGGGTTATGGTTATTATTAGGTTTAGAGGTAGAATTAGGGTTAGGATTCGCTTTAGTTTTATTGTTAGGCTCAGCGTTTGGGTAAATGTTCATATTAGGGTTAGAGTTAGTTTTAAAGTTAATTTAGGATTATTATTTGGTTCAAGATAAAGGGTTAGGGTTAGGGATATGGTTAGTGTAAAATTTAGAGTTAGGGTTAGGGTGAGGGGTAGGTTTAGGTTTAGGTTTAGGTTAGGGTTAGTTTTAGTGTTAGGGTCAGGTTGAATGTTAGGGTTAGTGTTAGGGTTAGAGTTAGGGTTAGGATTAGGTTTAGGGATATGGTTCGGGTTAGCTTTAAAATTAGTTTTACTGTAAGGGTTAGGGTCAGGGTTTAGGGGTAGGTTTAGGGTTAGTGTTTGTTTTAGATTTATGGTTAGTATTAACTTTAGTTTTGGGGTTAGGATCAGGGTTAGGGTTAATGTTAGGTTTAGGGTTACGTTTAGTTTTAGAGTTAAAGTTAGAGTTCCGGTAATGTTTAGTTTAATGGGTTATGGTTATAGTTATTCTTAGTTTAAAATTCAGTGTTAGGTTTTTGTCAGGGTTTGGCGTAGAATTAGATTAAAATTAGATTTAGTTTTAGTGTTAAGATCAGGGTTACTGTTAGAGTTAGAGTTACGGTAAGTGTTTATATTTAGGATTAGTCGTAGGGTTAGGAGTAGCGTTAGTGCTTGGTTTAGGGTTAGAGTTAAAAGGAGGTATCGGTTAAGATTAGGTTTGGTTATGGTTAGGGTTTGGGTTAGGGTAAGAGTTTAGAATTAGGATTAGTGTTAGGGTTACGGTTATGGTTAATTTAGTGGGTATCGGTTAAGATTAGGTTTGGTTATGGTTAGGGTTTGGGTTAGGGTAAGAGTTTAGAATTAGGATTAGTGTTAGGGTTACGGTTATGGTTAATTTAGTGTGAAGGTTAGGCTAAGGTTTAGGTTAGGGTTAGGGTTAGGGTTAGTGTCATGGTTAGTGTTAGCTTTAGTTTTATGGTTAGGCTTAGGGTAAGCAGTTAGTTTTACAGTTTTGTTATTGTAACATTTAGGGTTAGGTTCAGAATTAGGGTTACGATAAGCTTTAGTGTTATGGTTAGGATCAGTGTTAGGGCCAGTGTTATGGTTAGCTTTAGAATTATCGTTAGCATTAGATTAAATTTTAAGATTAGGATCAGGGTTCTGGCTAATGTTAGGCTAGAGTTAGTGTTATGATTAGTGTTAGGATTTGGTTAGGATTAGGGTTACTGTTAGGGTATGAGTAAAGTTTAGTTTAGGAGTAGGTTTATTGTTCGGGTTAGAATTTGGGTTAGGTTTATGTTAGGGTAAGGCTCAGCATTAGAAGTAGTGTTAGTGTTATGATAAGCTTTAGTTTTAGGGTTAAGATTAGTGTTCGGGTTAATGTTAGGGTTAGGATTAGAGTTAGGTTTAGTTTTAGACTTCAAGTTAGATTTAGGGTTAGGTTTAGGATAAGTGGTTAGGTCACGGGTTACTGTTATTTTAAAATTTAGGGTTAGGTTTATGGTTTGAATTAGGATTACTTATAGATTTAAATTAGGTTTAGGGTTAGGTTTTCTTTAGCGTTAGGAATAGAGTTAGGGATAGTGATAGGGTTAGGGTTAGTTATAGGTTTAGTGTTATGGTTAGGGTTATGATTAACTTTAGTTTTAGGGTTACGATCCCGTTTATGGTTAGTGTTAGGTTTAGGGTCAGAATTACAGTTAGTATTAGCTTTACTTTTACGGTTAAAATAAGGGTAGGTGTTAATGTTAGGGTCAAGTTTAAGGTTAGGGTTAGTTTTAGAGGTAAATTTAGGGTTAGGGTTACGTTTAGGGTAATGGGTTAGGGTTAAGGTTTTGTTAGTGTATAATTTAGGGTTAGGGTTATTTTTAGTGTTAGTGTAGCTTTAGTTTTATGGTTGGGATCAGGGTGTGGGATAGGGTTAAGTTTGTAGTTAGGATTTAATTTTAGGGTTACAGTTATGTTTAAAGTAAGGATTTAGGGTTAGAGTTACACTTAGGGTTAGATTTAGCTTTAGGTTTTGAGTTAGGGTTAGGGTTAATTTTAGAGTTAAAGTTAGGGATAGGATTACGTTTAGTGTAAGGAATTACGTTTTGGTTTTTTGTTAGTGTAAAATTTAGACATAGGATTAGTGTTTAA
>NW_011889587.1:23639-24637 GCF_000151845.1 Pteropus vampyrus | reverse complement strand
TAGAGTTAAAGTTAGGGATAGGATTACGTTTAGTGTAAGGAATTACGTTTTGGTTTTTTGTTAGTGTAAAATTTAGACATAGGATTAGTGTTTAAATTAGGGTTAGAATTAGGGTTCAGATTATCTTTAATTTTTGAGTTAGGATATTGGTTAGAGTTTGGGTTAGGATTAGCGTTAACGTAAGGTGTTAGGGTTACGGTAAGAAGTTAGATTTAGCATTCGGGTTAGTTTTAGGGCTAGAGTTAGGTTTAGTTTTTGAGTTAAAGTAAGGGTTAAGGTTAAGTTTAGGGCTAGGTTTAGCGTTATGATTTGGTTTAGGTTTACATTTATGTTTCGCGTTAGGTTTAAGGTAAGATATTAGAGTTAGAATTAGTGTCAGGTTTAGGATTAGTGTTAGAATTAGTTTAGGGTTAGGGTTAGAGTTAGGGTTAGTGTAAGGGTTTTGGGTTAGGTTAATTTTTGATTTATAATTTAAGGTTAGATTATTGTAATGGTTTGTGTTAAAATTAGGGTAGGATTAGGTTTAGTTTTAGGATTAGTTTCAGGGTTTATGTTAGGGTAAGTGTTAATTTTAGGTTGGTGTTTGGGTTTGGGTAGGTTTAGGGTTAAGGTTAGGGTTATGGTTAGGTTTAGGTTTTAGTGTTGGTGTTAGGTTTTGTGTTTGGGTTAGGATTAGGGTTTGGTTAAGGTTAGAATTAGGGTTATGCTTTAGGGTTAGCATCAGGGTTAGGGTTAGAAATAGGGTGAGCAGAAGGGGTTAGGATTAGAGTTAGATTTAGTTCAGGGTTAGGGTTAGTTTTAGTTTTGGGTTAGTATTAGGGTTAGGGTTACGGATAGGGTTAGGCTTAGTGTTAATGTTAGGGTTTAGTTTTAGGGTTAGAGTTGGGGTTAGGGTTAGGGTTCGTGTTAGGATTAGGTTTACTCTTAGGGTTAAGATTATCGTTAAGTTTGGAATTAGATTAGGGTAAGAGTTTAGTGTTAGGATTAGTGTTAGGGTT
>NW_011889587.1:12400-22019 GCF_000151845.1 Pteropus vampyrus | reverse complement strand
CATGGTTAGGATGAGAGATAAGGTTAGGGGAATGGGTTAGTATTAGAATTAGTGTTAGGATTACTGTTAGTGTTAAGGTTATAATTAATTTTAGGGTTAAGGTTAGGGTATGGGGTTAGAGTTCGTTTTATTTTTAGTGTAAAATTTAGGGTTAAGGTTAGAATTATGGTTACGTTTAGCTTTAAATTTAGGGTTAGGATCTGTGTTAGGATTAGCCTTAGAGATACATTTAAGATTTGGGTTATATTTAAGGTTATTGTTAGGGTTAGAGTTATTTTTACAGTTAAATATGTGTTAGGGTTATGTTTAGGATTAGGGGTTAAGGTTAGGGTTATATAGTGTAAAATTTAGGGTTTGGGTTAGAATTTTATTTAGGGTTTAGGGTTAGCGTTATGATTAGGGTTAAGTTTAGGTTTAAGGTAGGGTAGGGTAAGGGTTATGGTTAATGTTACGATTAGATTAGAGTTAGGATTATGGTTAGGTTTAGCGTTATGGTTTGTTTTAGGTTTACAGTTATGTTTAGGGTGTGGTTTAGGGTAAGAGATAATAGTGAGGATTAGTGTAAGCGTTAAGATTAGGGTTAGGAATAGTTATGGTTTGGGTTAAGGTTAGGTTTAGGTTAGGGTTAGAGTTAGGGTTAGGGTTTTTGTAATTAAAATTTAGTTGTAGAATTATTGACAGTGTTAGAGTTAGAATTAGGGTTAGCATTAGCTGTAGGTTTACAGTTCGTTTCAGGGTAATTAGTAGAGTTATGGTTGGGGTTATGGTTAGGGTTAGGGTCATGGTTAGGGTGAGAGATAGAGTTTAAAGGAATTGGTTAGAACTAGGGTTAGCGTTAGGGTTAGGGTAGGGTTAGGGTTAGGTTTAGGGTAAGAGATTAGAGTTAAAATTAGTGTTAGGATTAGAGTTAGTTTTAGGGTTAGGTTAAAGTTAGGGTTACTTTTAAGATTCAGTTTATGTTTAGGTTAGCGGCAGGTTTATGTTTAGGGTTAGGGTTAGGTTTATGTTTAGATTAGCATTAGGGATAGTGTTAGGTTATGTGTTAAGTTTAGGGTTAGCTTTAGGTTTAGGGTTAAGGATGAGGTTAGTGTAAGGGGTTAGGTTTATATTTATTGTTAGTGTAAAATTTAGAGTTAGGCTTAGCATTTGGATGAGGGTTAGGATTAGGCTTTAGGGTTAATGTTAGGGTTAGGGTTAGGCTGAAGGTAAGGATTTAGGGTTAGGATTAGTGTTAGAGTTACAGTTAGGGTTAGGGTTATTTTTAGGTTAGCTTAGTGTGAGTGTTAGGGTTAGGGTTGGTTTTAGATTAAAGTTAGTGTCACGGTTAGGTTTATTATAAGGGATTACGGTTAAGGATATTTTCAGTTCAAAATTTAGGGTTAGGGTTAAGATTAGGTTTAGGGTTAGAATTAAGTTTAGAATTAGGTTTAGTTTTAGGTTTGAGAGCAGGGTTATCATTAGTGATAGGGTTAGGTATAGAGTTAGAGTTAATTTTAGCGTTAAAGTAGGGTTACGGTTTGGGATAAGGTGAAGGCTAGGCTTAGAATAATGTTTAGGTTATGGTTAGAGTTATGGTTAGGGTTAAGTTAGAGTTACGGTTAGGGTTATATTTAGGTTATGTTTAGAGTTAGGGTTGGTGTTAGGATTAGGGTTTGGGTTATTGTTAGGTTTAGGGTTATTATAGGTTTAGGATGGGATTAGGAAAGGAAGTTATAGTTAGGATTATAGTTAGGTTTAGGGTAAGATTTTAGGGTTATGGTTAGTGTTAAGGCTTGGTTAGGGTTAGTGTTTAAGTTCATGGTTAGTGTTAGTGTTAGGGTTAGGGTTACAATAAAGGGTTTGGTTTAGTTTTTGGGTTAGGGTTAGTGTTAGGGTTAGGTTTAGTGTTATGGATAGCGAAAGTGTTTGGAGTTAGGATTAGTTTTAGGGTTAGGGTTAGCGTTAGGATCATCGTTAGTGTAAAAGTTATGACGAGAGTACGATTAGGGTTAGGGTTAAGGTTAAGCTTAGTTTTCGGATTAGCATTAGGGTAAGAGATTAGATATAGGATAAATGTTAGGGTTAGGGTTAGGTTTAAGGCTAGGTTTTGGTTTACGTTTAGAGTTAGGTTTAGGTTAGGGTTAGTTTTATGTTTAGGTTTAGCATTAGCTTTAGGGTTAAGTTAACGTTAGGGTTAGGGTTAGGTTTAAGGCTAGGTTTTGGTTTACGTTTAGAGTTAGGTTTAGGTTAGGGTTAGTTTTATGTTTAGGTTTAGCATTAGCTTTAGGGTTAAGTTAACGTTAGGGTTAGGGTTAGGTTTAAGGCTAGGTTTTGGTTTACGTTTAGAGTTAGGTTTAGGTTAGGGTTAGTTTTATGTTTAGGTTTAGCATTAGCTTTAGGGTTAAGTTAACGTTAGGGTTAGGGTTAGGTTTAAGGCTAGGTTTTGGTTTACGTTTAGAGTTAGGTTTAGGTTAGGGTTAGTTTTATGTTTAGGTTTAGCATTAGCTTTAGGGTTAAGTTAACGTTAGGGTTAGGGTTAGGTTTAAGGCTAGGTTTTGGTTTACGTTTAGAGTTAGGTTTAGGTTAGGGTTAGTTTTATGTTTAGGTTTAGCATTAGCTTTAGGGTTAAGTTAACGTTAGGGTTAGGGTTAGGTTTAAGGCTAGGTTTTGGTTTACGTTTAGAGTTAGGTTTAGGTTAGGGTTAGTTTTATGTTTAGGTTTAGCATTAGCTTTAGGGTTAAGTTAACGTTAGGGTTAGGGTTAGGTTTAAGGCTAGGTTTTGGTTTACGTTTAGAGTTAGGTTTAGGTTAGGGTTAGTTTTATGTTTAGGTTTAGCATTAGCTTTAGGGTTAAGTTAACGTTAGGGTTAGGGTTAGGTTTAAGGCTAGGTTTTGGTTTACGTTTAGAGTTAGGTTTAGGTTAGGGTTAGTTTTATGTTTAGGTTTAGCATTAGCTTTAGGGTTAAGTTAACGTTAGGGTTAGGGTTAGGTTTAAGGCTAGGTTTTGGTTTACGTTTAGAGTTAGGTTTAGGTTAGGGTTAGTTTTATGTTTAGGTTTAGCATTAGCTTTAGGGTTAAGTTAACGTTAGGGTTAGGGTTAGGTTTAAGGCTAGGTTTTGGTTTACGTTTAGAGTTAGGTTTAGGTTAGGGTTAGTTTTATGTTTAGGTTTAGCATTAGCTTTAGGGTTAAGTTAACGTTAGGGTTAGGGTTAGGTTTAAGGCTAGGTTTTGGTTTACGTTTAGAGTTAGGTTTAGGTTAGGGTTAGTTTTATGTTTAGGTTTAGCATTAGCTTTAGGGTTAAGTTAACGTTAGGGTTAGGGTTAGGTTTAAGGCTAGGTTTTGGTTTACGTTTAGAGTTAGGTTTAGGTTAGGGTTAGTTTTATGTTTAGGTTTAGCATTAGCTTTAGGGTTAAGTTAACGTTAGGGTTAGGGTTAGGTTTAAGGCTAGGTTTTGGTTTACGTTTAGAGTTAGGTTTAGGTTAGGGTTAGTTTTATGTTTAGGTTTAGCATTAGCTTTAGGGTTAAGTTAACGTTAGGGTTAGGGTTAGGTTTAAGGCTAGGTTTTGGTTTACGTTTAGAGTTAGGTTTAGGTTAGGGTTAGTTTTATGTTTAGGTTTAGCATTAGCTTTAGGGTTAAGTTAACGTTAGGGTTAGGGTTAGGTTTAAGGCTAGGTTTTGGTTTACGTTTAGAGTTAGGTTTAGGTTAGGGTTAGTTTTATGTTTAGGTTTAGCATTAGCTTTAGGGTTAAGTTAACGTTAGGGTTAGGGTTAGGTTTAAGGCTAGGTTTTGGTTTACGTTTAGAGTTAGGTTTAGGTTAGGGTTAGTTTTATGTTTAGGTTTAGCATTAGCTTTAGGGTTAAGTTAACGTTAGGGTTAGGGTTAGGTTTAAGGCTAGGTTTTGGTTTACGTTTAGAGTTAGGTTTAGGTTAGGGTTAGTTTTATGTTTAGGTTTAGCATTAGCTTTAGGGTTAAGTTAACGTTAGGGTTAGGGTTAGGTTTAAGGCTAGGTTTTGGTTTACGTTTAGAGTTAGGTTTAGGTTAGGGTTAGTTTTATGTTTAGGTTTAGCATTAGCTTTAGGGTTAAGTTAACGTTAGGGTTAGGGTTAGGTTTAAGGCTAGGTTTTGGTTTACGTTTAGAGTTAGGTTTAGGTTAGGGTTAGTTTTATGTTTAGGTTTAGCATTAGCTTTAGGGTTAAGTTAACGTTAGGGTTAGGGTTAGGTTTAAGGCTAGGTTTTGGTTTACGTTTAGAGTTAGGTTTAGGTTAGGGTTAGTTTTATGTTTAGGTTTAGCATTAGCTTTAGGGTTAAGTTAACGTTAGGGTTAGGGTTAGGTTTAAGGCTAGGTTTTGGTTTACGTTTAGAGTTAGGTTTAGGTTAGGGTTAGTTTTATGTTTAGGTTTAGCATTAGCTTTAGGGTTAAGTTAACGTTAGGGTTAGGGTTAGGTTTAAGGCTAGGTTTTGGTTTACGTTTAGAGTTAGGTTTAGGTTAGGGTTAGTTTTATGTTTAGGTTTAGCATTAGCTTTAGGGTTAAGTTAACGTTAGGGTTAGGGTTAGGTTTAAGGCTAGGTTTTGGTTTACGTTTAGAGTTAGGTTTAGGTTAGGGTTAGTTTTATGTTTAGGTTTAGCATTAGCTTTAGGGTTAAGTTAACGTTAGGGTTAGGGTTAGGTTTAAGGCTAGGTTTTGGTTTACGTTTAGAGTTAGGTTTAGGTTAGGGTTAGTTTTATGTTTAGGTTTAGCATTAGCTTTAGGGTTAAGTTAACGTTAGGGTTAGGGTTAGGTTTAAGGCTAGGTTTTGGTTTACGTTTAGAGTTAGGTTTAGGTTAGGGTTAGTTTTATGTTTAGGTTTAGCATTAGCTTTAGGGTTAAGTTAACGTTAGGGTTAGGGTTAGGTTTAAGGCTAGGTTTTGGTTTACGTTTAGAGTTAGGTTTAGGTTAGGGTTAGTTTTATGTTTAGGTTTAGCATTAGCTTTAGGGTTAAGTTAACGTTAGGGTTAGGGTTAGGTTTAAGGCTAGGTTTTGGTTTACGTTTAGAGTTAGGTTTAGGTTAGGGTTAGTTTTATGTTTAGGTTTAGCATTAGCTTTAGGGTTAAGTTAACGTTAGGGTTAGGGTTAGGTTTAAGGCTAGGTTTTGGTTTACGTTTAGAGTTAGGTTTAGGTTAGGGTTAGTTTTATGTTTAGGTTTAGCATTAGCTTTAGGGTTAAGTTAACGTTAGGGTTAGGGTTAGGTTTAAGGCTAGGTTTTGGTTTACGTTTAGAGTTAGGTTTAGGTTAGGGTTAGTTTTATGTTTAGGTTTAGCATTAGCTTTAGGGTTAAGTTAACGTTAGGGTTAGGGTTAGGTTTAAGGCTAGGTTTTGGTTTACGTTTAGAGTTAGGTTTAGGTTAGGGTTAGTTTTATGTTTAGGTTTAGCATTAGCTTTAGGGTTAAGTTAACGTTAGGGTTAGGGTTAGGTTTAAGGCTAGGTTTTGGTTTACGTTTAGAGTTAGGTTTAGGTTAGGGTTAGTTTTATGTTTAGGTTTAGCATTAGCTTTAGGGTTAAGTTAACGTTAGGGTTAGGGTTAGGTTTAAGGCTAGGTTTTGGTTTACGTTTAGAGTTAGGTTTAGGTTAGGGTTAGTTTTATGTTTAGGTTTAGCATTAGCTTTAGGGTTAAGTTAACGTTAGGGTTAGGGTTAGGTTTAAGGCTAGGTTTTGGTTTACGTTTAGAGTTAGGTTTAGGTTAGGGTTAGTTTTATGTTTAGGTTTAGCATTAGCTTTAGGGTTAAGTTAACGTTAGGGTTAGGGTTAGGTTTAAGGCTAGGTTTTGGTTTACGTTTAGAGTTAGGTTTAGGTTAGGGTTAGTTTTATGTTTAGGTTTAGCATTAGCTTTAGGGTTAAGTTAACGTTAGGGTTAGGGTTAGGTTTAAGGCTAGGTTTTGGTTTACGTTTAGAGTTAGGTTTAGGTTAGGGTTAGTTTTATGTTTAGGTTTAGCATTAGCTTTAGGGTTAAGTTAACGTTAGGGTTAGGGTTAGGTTTAAGGCTAGGTTTTGGTTTACGTTTAGAGTTAGGTTTAGGTTAGGGTTAGTTTTATGTTTAGGTTTAGCATTAGCTTTAGGGTTAAGTTAACGTTAGGGTTAGGGTTAGGTTTGTGTTAGGATTAGAGTTAGGGTTAGGATTAGTGTTAGGTTTAGGGTAAGCATTAGGTTTAGTTTTAGGGGTAAGGAAAGGGTTAGGGTTATGATTATTGTTAGTGTATATTTTAGGGTTAGATTTAGAATTAAGGTTAGGAGTAGCTTTAGTTTTAGGGTTAGAATCAGGGTTATGGTTAATGTTCAGGTTATGGTTAGAATTAGGATTTGAATAAGTTTAAGTTTAGGTTTAGGATCAGGGTTAATGTTAGGGTTAGGGTTAGGGTTAGTTTTAGAATTAAATATAGGGTTAGTGTTAGCTTTATGATAAGGGGTTAAGGTTACTGTTATTGATAGTTTAAAATTAAGGTTACATTTAGCTTTAGTTTTATGGTTTGGTTCGGGATTACGGTTGAGTTTAGGGTTATTGTTAGGCTTTAGGCTTGGGGTTATGTTTAGATTTTAGTTTAAACTTCTGGTGTTGGTTAGTGTTACGGTTAGGGTTAGGCTTAGTGTTAGTTTAAGAGTTAAAATTGGCATTGAGGCTAGTTTTAGGTTAGGGGGTTTTGGGTTAGGCTTATTGTTAGTGTAAAAGTAGGTTAAGGGCTGGTGTAAGGGTTAGGGTTAGAATTATGATTAGGATTAGCTTTAGTTTTAGGGTTAGGTTCAGGTTTAGGGTTAGGGTTAGGGATAAGATTACCATTAGTGTTCAAGTTATGTTTAGTTTAGTGGTAGGTTTATGGTTAGTGTTATGGTAAGAGATTAGAGTTATGATTAGTGTCAGGGTTTTGGTTCGGGTTAGAGTTAGGGTTAGGGTTAGGTTAAAATTAGATTTTGGATTAGGGTTAGCATTGTGTTTAGGAATAGATTTCGGATAAGAGGTTAGCATTAGGATTAGTTTTATGGTTAGATTTAGGGTTAGGTATACGTTAGGGTGAGTGTTAGGCTTAGGTATAGGTTCGGGTTAGGGTTAGCTTTAAGGTTAGGGTTAGAGTTAGAACCATGTTAGATTTAGCTTAGGGTTAAGTTTATGGTTAATTTTAGGTTTCATTGTAGGTTTAGTTTAGAGTTAGAGTTATGGTTAGGGTTAGGCTTATAGTTAGGATTAGCTTTAGTTTTATCTTTAGGATCAGCATTAGTATTAGCTATAGGGTTAAGGTTAAGGTTAGAATAAGTGTTTAGGATAAGGGCACGCTTAGGGTTAGTGTTAGGATTTAGGGTTAGAATTAGGGTGATGTTAATGTTACGGTTACTGTTAGAGTTCGGGTTAGGTTCAGTTTAAGGGTAGGTTTATGGTTATAGTTAGGGTTAGGGTTAGTGTAGGTTAGGGTAATGCTTAGGAATAGCGTTATTGTTAGGGTTAGTGTTAGTTATAATTTAAGGTAGGGTTACCATAACAAACTAGGTTTAGTTATATTGTTTTGTAAAATTGTGTTTAGGGTTAGAGTTAGGGTTATTTAACTTTAGTTTAAGGGTTAGAGACAAGAGTAGACTTAATCTTAGTGTTAATGTTTGTTTTAAGATTAGTTTTAGTGTTAAAGTTAGAGATAGGTTTAGGGTTAGGGTTAGGGTTCGGGTTAGGGTTATGTTTAGTTTTAGATTTAATGTAATGCTTCAGGTTAGGCTTACGGTAAGCGGTGATGGTTAGGGTTATTTTTTAGTGTTCGATTTAGGGTTAAGGTTAGGGTTTAGATTGGAGATAGGGTAGAGTTAGGTTTAGGGTTAGTACTCAGGTTAGGTTTCTGGTTAGGCTAACTGGTTAGTGTTAGGATAGGTGTTAGGGTTAGGGTTTGGGTTAATGTTTGATTGTGGTTAGTGTTTAAGTTTATCGTTAGTGTTAGGCTTAAGTTTAGGTTTAGGGTTAGGGTTAGAATAAGGGGTTAGTTGTAGTGTTGGGGTTAAAGTTAGGCTTAGGTTTAGGGTTAGGTATAGGTGTAGCGTTAGGTTTAAGGTAAGAGCTTAGAGTTAGGATAAATTTTAGCTTTAGGGTGATCGTCAGGTTAGGGTTAGGGTTAGGATTAGGGTTGGGATTAGAGTTAGGGCCATGTTAGGTTTAGCTTAGAGTTAGGTTTATGGTAGTGTTAGGTTTAGGGTTAGTTTTAGATTAGAGTTAGATTTAGGGTTAGGGTTAATGTTACATATAGTTTAGATTTAGTTTTGGCGTTAGGATCAGAGTTACTGCTAGGGTTAGTGTTAGGGTTAGGGTTAGCTATAGTTAAGTGTTAGGGTTCGGTTAAGTGGTTAGGGTTAGTGTTATTGTTAGTGTAAAATTTAGGGTTAGGGTTAGAATTAGGTTTAGAATTAGCTATAGTTTTAGGGTTTGAATCAGGGTTAGGTTAATGTTAGGGTTAAGGTTAGGGTTAGGGTTAGTTTTAGAGTTAAAGTAAGGGTTAGGTTTAGGTTAAAGGTAAGGCGTTAAGTTTAGGGTTATTGTTATTGTTAAATTTAGGTTTAGGGTTAGTGTTAGGGTTAGGGTTAGGTTTAGAATTAGGGATAGTATTACCTTTAGTTTTAGGGTTATGATCAAGGTTATGGTTAGGGTTAGGTTTATGGTTAGGCTTTATTGTTAGAGTTAGGGTTATGGTTAGGTTTAGTGTAAGGGGTTCGGTTTAAGGTTAGAGTTAAGATTAGGATGATGGTTAGGGTTAAGGTTAGGGTAAGAGGTTTGAATTAGGATAACTGTTAGAGTTAGGGATAGTTGTAGGGTTAGGGTTAAACTTAGGTTTAGGTTAGGGTAAAGTAGGGTTAACGTTATGTTTAGGGTTATGTTTAGCGTTAGTTTTAGAGTTAATTTAGGTTTAGAGTTATATTCAGGGGAAGAGCCTAGTTTTATGGTTATTATTAGTGTAAAATTTAGGTTTAAGGTTAGAATTTGATTAGATTTAGCTTTTTTATGGTTTAGATCAGACTTAGGGTTAGTGTTAGCGTTAGGTTTACTATAAGGTTTTGGATTAGCTTTAGTTTTTGGTTTAGGGTTAGAGGAAGGTGTTAGAGTTAGGGTTATTTTTAGTGTAAAATTTATGATTAGAGTTAAAATTAGGGTTAGGATTAGCTTCAGTTTTAGGGATAGGATCAGGGTTATGGTCAGTGATAGGGTTAGGGTTATGGTTAGGGTTTAGGATTAGGGTTTTGGTTAGCTTTAGGAATAGGGTTAGGGTTACCATTAAGGTTCAGGTAAGGTTTAATTTAGGTGTAGGTTTATGGTGAGGGTTAGCATTTGGGTTAGGTTTAGGTTAGGTTTTCCAATTAGGGTTAAGGTTAGGGTTAGGGTTATGGTTAGTGTTAGGGTTAGTGTTAGCTTTAAGTTTAGGGTTCGGTTTAGGGTAAGGAGTGAGGTTTAGGGTTATTGTTAGTGTAAAATTAAGAATTAGGTTTAGATTCAGGGTTTGGATTAGCTTTAGTATTCGGGTTTGGAACAGGGTTAGGGTTCCTGTTAGCATTAGGTTTAGAATTAGGGTTATTATAATCTTTAGTTTTAAGGTTAGGATCAGGATCAGGGTAAGGAGATAGGTTTAGAGTTATTGTTAATGTA